>NC_058134.1:57032174-57118984 GCF_016433145.1 Gracilinanus agilis | reverse complement strand
AGAAAAGAAGAAAAGAGAAGAGAAGAGAAGAGAAGAGAAGAGAAGAGAAGAGAAGAGAAGAGAAGAGAAGAGAAGAGAAGAGAAGAGAAGAGAAAAAGAGAGAGAAAGGCAGAGAGAGAGACAGAGACACTACAGAAAGGTTGGGGAAATTATGTGCAATTATAGCAGGGTATGTGATAGCTGCTTACCTCTTGTAGTTCAAACTGGTTGCATTTTTGTTAGTGCACACATCATCAGTATACAAACATTGGCATACACACTCAGATGCCTGCCCCTCTGTTTCGTGTGGTGCAGAGATGATTTATCATTCTAAACTTCATCCTTCAGGTTAGTTCAATTGCATTTTCTCTGGGGCCTATAGATGGATTTGGTGAATGATCAACAATGCATTCTAGTACACAGAAGCTTAGCTGCAGAATAAAAATGGAGTTATAAAATAAATCTATAAAATAGTCATAGATAAAATGTCGAGGTGATCAAAATTAATCAAAGGAAGAGCAGGAGGCAAAATGCAGATATCCAAGAATCAAAATTGTTGTATTCGTCGGAATGACGATTAATTATTTAATTCCAAGGATAGGTATATTATAGCCTCAAAATAAATTTCAGGTTTACAATTGACTAGCCACTTTATGTAGCAGAATACCATCTTTGCATATTTATTAAAATTATTCATAACTGACTCCTGTCTAGATGAGCTGTTCAGTTCTTCTGCCTTGATCCAATATATTATCTTGTCCATTTTATCATGGTATGTAATAGAAATTTGTCTAAATTTTAGGATGATCCATGGAACATTTTCTGAAAGTAGTATCAGCATCTCTTAAATACATATTTTATCATTTCCATTTGGTTTAATCATATAGAAAGGTTTAGTAGGACTACCCTGTCTCTGCAGTAACATTTTTTTTAAAGTAGAGGAATGAAATTCAGATAGGAATCTTTGTTCCAAACAAGTTAGTAGGTAAGTTAATCTTGTAAATATTTGTAGGCCAGTACATTCTAGACACCTAAAAAATTGTACAGAATGGTGATAACATTAATAACTCCCATTTACATGTAATGATTTAATATTTACAAAATGCCTTTCTTACAGTGATTTTGATTGTCATCTATTGCAATTACTATTAGGCTTGCAAGTGTTATAGGCTGATATTATGCATGAGAAGGGATCGCTAAATTAAGCTTAGGGAGAAGTTGAGGGACTTGTCTAGGGTCACACATCTCATACATGTAGAGGTGGGGCTTGGACCTGAATACAAAATTCAGTCTTCTGACTGTCAGACTATACTAGGAAGATTGGAGAGAGTCCATTTTTATTGAAATGATTTAATGTAGGTCTATGCATCCGTGCAAAATAACTTTTCAATTTCAGCATATTGTTATAGCCATCCTCACTGAGTTGTATTGGGAAATGCAAGAGGCCCTACAGAAGTTAAATTGTGATGTTTGTCTTGGGTGCAGAATTACTTTCAATGGAGTTGATGGTATTTCTGTAGACCCCTGAAAATAAAATAGAAACTGACATTTATTTGTATAGATAGAACTTTAAGGCTGAAAAAAGCTTTCCCTACATGTTTTCATTTGATCTTTCTAGCTATCTTTTAATGTGGATGTTGTCAATATTAAAATCCTTATATTACAGATGAAGAAAACTGAGGCAGAGGTTAAGTGCTTTGCCCATTCTCAGCTAGCTAATAAATGCAAGAGAAGAATTTGAATCCAGATCTTGCTCCTGACTCTAAGACCAACATTTTCTTCACTCTAACACACTGACTATAAAAAAAGGTGCACTTCCCAAGGAGGATGGATATACAGGAAATGGTATGTTATAGTATGTCACATCAGTAGCAGGATGCATCCCCTGAGCCCCCACTATGTGCAGATATCTTTTTAGGCTGTTACATACACAAAGAGGGTAGAAAGCAATAACCCTATTTGGAAAGATGTTACAAATTTAAATTTGAATGGATCTTCCTTCCTTTCTTCCTTTCATTCTTACTTTTTTTCTAAACCCATACCTTTCATCTTAGAATCGATACTAAATATTGGTTCCAAGACCAAGAGTGTCCAAGAGTAGGCAATGAGGTTTAAGTGACTGGCCCAGAGTCACCCAGCTAGGAAGTGTTTGAAACCAGAATTGAACTCAGGATCTCCCATCTCAAGGCCTGGCTTTCTATCCTCCTAGCTGCTCCAATTTGCATGGATTTGATGTTGCATAGGACTATTCTGACTCCCTTATTTTACAGTGCTTGGCACATAGGAAATAATAAATACTTCATTTATTTTTCTGTCCATCTATCTATTTGGGTATCATCTATCATCTCCTGTATTCGTCAGCTGAGGAAACTGAGTCATAAAAAGATTAAGTGACTTGCATCAGGCTGTAGAAAGATTAAGTAGTAGAATCTGGATTCAAATCCAGGTCCTCTGACTCCAAATTGAAGGCCTTTTTTCATTCTTCCCACCTGTCCCCTCCACCTCTCCATTCACTAGGAAACAGACTAATCTCTGTGTGGGGATCAGGTGTTTGCAATGTATAGATTTCTTCTGTGACTCAAGGCCTGCCCTGCCCTGGGCTTTAAGTGAGTGAAGATGAAAGTGCTTTAGCCTTCAGAGGTTTCAGAATCCCAACCAGCAAATGAAATTTCATGTGCTATTTATGCCATTTACCTGTCTCATTTACCTGCTAAAGCCAACTTCCCCAAAACCTTTTTGTCCTCTACTTACTGAAAAATCTAAGCTTAGAAATGGAAAGAAAACGAATGTCAATTTTTGCTTCTTTGAAGTAGTTCATTTAAGTCACAGAATTTTATTGCTGGAAGAGACCTTTGAGATTCTCTAGTCCACAAAAGATAACTTGATCTCATTTTGCAGGGAGCAGATCTCAGTCCCAGAAAGGTGATAGAAATTGGCCAATGCTGGATAGATAGTTGGTGGCAAAGCCAGGACAGGAATCCATATTTCCTGGCTTCTAAAAAAAGTCATGATTTTTCTACTTTTCTAAGCTACCTGCCTGTCCACAGACCATTATGAAATAGGGAGAACAGAGAGGGCAATTTAAGATGAATTGTTAGATGCTCTTGCCAATTGAAGATCAATGAGCAATTAAGAAGATAAAGGCTTTCTGAAATTATACTGTAAATGATGAGAAGAGGAGAGTCATCAGGAAGTGACAATAATCTTTTTAAAGCATCAATTAAAAATTATAATGTAAATCAATGGGGATCTATTTTTATCCCACTCATAAAGAGATGTTACATCTGGGAGCCATTGAAATAAAGCTTTTCAAAAGGATGTATCATAACCAAGTCACACATAAATGGGATATTCTTTGTGCTCTTCCCTGAGTCTGCTTCTCCACAACCTGCAACTGGTCCAGAATGTTTCTCTGGTATAAGGCAAGACATACCTGATTGCTTATGGACCTAGTGATAGGGAAAAGATGGGAATATAATAGAGCTGGTACACTTGAAAATAAACCATACTTTCAGGACAATCATCCTTCGGGGCTGTCCCATCATGCACATACCTCCATTAGTTACTCCTTCTGGGTAGGAATGGAGTTACTGTAGAACATCCTAGTATCTCTTAATGCCCTTCATCTAACCCCCCAACTTCCACCCCAGGCCCTGTTTCTTGCCTATTTGCTCCACACAGCCTAGGTGATGTAGTGGGTCAGAGCAATGTGATTGGAATCAGAAAGACCTGAGTTTGA
This sequence comes from Gracilinanus agilis, assembly GCF_016433145.1. Lineage (NCBI taxonomy): Eukaryota > Metazoa > Chordata > Mammalia > Didelphimorphia > Didelphidae > Gracilinanus > Gracilinanus agilis. Next base: position 57,115,266 of record NC_058134.1, on the reverse strand, counting down.
TTTTAACATCAAATACATTCCAGCCATGTAACCCTGGACAAATCACTTAAGCTCTCTGCCTCAGATTCCTGATCTGAAAAACTACCTCACAATGTTATTGTGAGAATAAAATGAGATAATCTATACAGTGCTTTGCAAATCTTAAAAGGCTAATTATTATTATTATTAATAATAATAATATATGTCTGTAGCATATTCAGCTAGAAAGTGTTCCGCCCCACCCCTAAAATCAGCCTCATCTCACCTTTACTTGTTTACCTATAAGTCTATCAGTTCTTTGAGAACAGAGTCCAAAGTTCTTTCTTTTCCTATATTGCCTCCGGCAAAGTATGCTTGCAGTATGTGGAGTGGAAAGAATGCTGGACTGGGAATTGAGAGACTTCGAAATCTGACTCTTAACAGCCTGGACAAATCAGTGTTAGCCCAGGTTTCTCCACCTGTCAAGGGAAAGCCTTAATGCTGGTATCTTCTGTCTGAGGTTATCTCCACTGCTCCTCTACATAGACCATACATAACCATTTGCAGGATGTCTCCCCTATTAGACTGTGAGCCCCTTCCAGGCAGGGTTGGTGGTTGCCTTTCCTCTTATGCCCCGGATTTAGCACCATACCACCACATAGTATCATTATGAGGAAAGTACTTTGTAAGCCTTAACATGTTATAGAAAGGTGGTCCATTACCTGTAATTTTTAAAATTATTATTATGATCAGGTCCCTCTTGAATTACTTGTTTGAGAACTGACATTGGCAGACAAGGAGGAAGAAAAGCAGGAAACAGATGATAATGTGTTTATAATTTCCTCTAAGATTGCTTAAACTTTGAAAATTAAAATGAAACCTTTCTTCCTTATAAAATAGGATAATGTGGTCTTAAAGAAGATGCCTCTGCATTGTATTTTTTATTGGCTTCTGTAAAATTGTTCAATAAAATAAAGGTCAGCATTTGGCCCATAAACAATATTTGCATACCTCAGTCCCTGTTGTGGTCCTTAATGTAGACAGAAACATAGAGTTGCTCACTGCAAAAAGTGCTGCATTACACAAGTCTGTTTCCTAGAGGTTTGTGCCAGCCTCACACTCTGGTGAAGAAGACAGTTGGTAAAGGGAATTCCCAGGGGATTGAGACACATCATTGACAACATGGAGTTAGGAAGACTTGACCACCAATTCCATGTTCAGCATAAGCCACATGGATTTGCAATGCAATGACAAATCTGACTTAGGCACTTCCTCACTTTGTGACTCTTGGCAAGTCACTAATCCCCATTCCCTAGCCCTTACCGCTTCTGCCTTGGAACAAATACACAGTATTGATTCTAAGATGGAATATAAGGGTAAAGAGAAGAGAAGAGAAGAGAAAAGAGAAGAGAAGAGAAGAGAAGAGAAGAGAAGAGAAGAGAAGAGAAGAGAAGAGAAGAGAAGAGAAGAGAAGAGAAGAGAAGAGAAGAGGAACATGAGAGTCCTGAACATGAGAGTCATGGGCCCTGAGGCCGAATCCTCAGTCTGCTCCTTATATCACCTAAGCTCCCTGAGCCTCATTTTCCTCCTCTGTAAAATGAGGAAATTGGCCAAGATGTCTCTTAGAGACCTTTCCCACTCCAGAGCTGTGATTCTGTCAAAGCAAAACAGAATGACCTTCAACCTTTTTGTTGACCTCATGGACACTGTGTGTATATGTGAGAGACTCAAAAGTGAGTCTCTGGTGAGATGTTTCAAGGGTATTTCTTGTGTTTGGTGGCGCTTTCTGTGACCTCTGGCTATTTGCAGCGTGGCCACTTTGCTTACCAGGCTGCACAGCATCTCTCTGCCTCCCAGGCTGTACAATGGGTGAGATAATGGTACAGGGCTTATTGCACAGAGCTATTTTGAGACTTAATTGAATAATGTTTGTAACTCACATCAAGAGCATTAGATGAAAATGTTCCGAGTCATGGGGTGGCTCTTTCCATTTAAGAAAGCCTATATCCAAATGAGTAAATTATCCCCTCATAGTAAGTCATCCTCCCCTATCTCCTCTCTGATCCCTTCATGCTTTCAGAATTCAAGCTTCTCTCATCTTGTATTTTTGAGGTCATGATAAGCAGAAATGAGCTAGAATGTTGGAAATAACCCCCATCCACCTCTCGAGCACAAATCTATTATTCCCTGTGGCTCATTTAGAGCTACTCCATTCAGGGTTGACTTTGAACAGGCCATCCTGAGTTTAACCTCACTTTAAAGGAGATAAGTCACAAACCAGCTACTCCCAAACTTTCTCTATTCGTGTAGCATATATATCTAGCTGTGGCATATGTATAAATCCCATGTAAGCAAGTTAATGACAGTCAGGTTCCAAGATTCAACCAGCTGGGTTTTTTCAGTGAATTACATCTGCTTCTCTGTTTTCCTCCTGAGCAGAATACATCCTCTTGCTTCAAACTCTCAGTCATTTTCTAGGGATAGCAGGCATAACCCCAACAAATTGAGAATACCAAAGCAGACTTCTCTCTCACTCACAGGTTTGACTTAAATGTAATCCTTATGTATAACTTTTCAGATTGGTAAATGTCCTCCTGTGCCCAGATTCTTTGATTCTGCTTTTTAATAATGGCAGCAAAAATTTTTTTTGAATGCCCTAGCCTTTTATTTTAATTAAAACAATCCTTTGTGAATATGTTGCATGAAAAACTGTGAAAGGCCTAACTAGAGTATATTGAAATTTAGGGGACTTCTTCCCCTCAGCTCTAATAAAGACTTTACCAGTTTAAGCACTTCCTATTTCTGTCTGCCTATTGTTGAGGGAGTTGAATGAGGGCTGGGAAAGAGAGATTGCTTATTTGAAACCACAAAAATAAGATTCTAGCAGTGGATAGAATTGGCCAAAATTGTCGCACAAGACTTTTACCTCAATATTGGCTCCCAAACGTCAGTGTGAGCTAGAATATCTTATCATCAAACACGTGTTTGAAAAACATGCTTTCATTATCCCTTAAAAGATTAGTCATCAGCAAAGCCGATGGATGTAACCGTGGGTAGTTTGCTTCTCTTTAAAGTGAGGAGTATTCATTCTTGAGATTGTCACAGTGACTAATAAAAATTTGCTTCCTGTGTATCTTTGGTTTATGATTGTTAATACGAAGCAATTTACCATGTAACTTGATGTAAAAGATGGTGGTAATCCGTGGATCCAGGATCTCTTCAGTGAGCTTTTTCCTGCTACTAATGCATATTGCAACCCTTCCTACCCTCTGTATAATCCTTGTAAATATTTTTTCTAGGAATCCATCACAGCAGAGCTACTGAATTAGCTAGGTGTTTCACTGATTCTTCTGGTGTTTCATAGATTCCAAGGTCACACTTGAGTTGTCCATCTGTAATAAAACAAAGGATCGCTGATGTAAAACTAGAAGAAATTGTAAAGGCTAATTGTCATAGGATCATAGTTCTAGATTGGGAAAACGCCTTCATGCAGTCCCCTCATTTTATACATGAGGATACTGGGATTGAGTGAGAAGGAAGTAACTTCCCCATACAGAGAGTAAGCGGAAGAGAAGAACTTCAACACTGAGGTCCTCCAACCCAAACTAAGTACTAATTATACTGCCCCAGCCATCTCTTGTGTTCATGGACACCTTCAGTCATGCCTTTTATGGTTTTCATTGGTATAGGGTTCACCAGATGACAGAAGCCCTACCTGATGCAGATCAACATCTGCTCTGCAATTTGTAATCTCAGAGAGTTGCCTACAGCACTGAAAGCTTCATGACTTGGGCAGGAGCCAGACTTGTGATGATTCCAGGGCAGGCTCTCTATCGACTCTGCTGTAACTAATGTTCATATACCACTTCTTATACGCACATTGTTTTTGGAATAGGCTGGAGCCTACTAGATTCACTCAAGACAAACATGTTTGTCCTTTTGATTGTCTGAAATTTTAGTGCCCTATGACTTAGGGCACCAAACCATATAGCATCATTGGAAAGTGTTGGGGCTGCAAGTATTTGCACCAGAAAGAAGTTGGAGAGTTTCAAAAGGGCTGCAAAGCCTTCCAAATACAACCATTTCAACTTTTTCCTATTCAGTTATGGGCCTCTCTCCTTTTTGGTTTATGATAACTGACTAACAAATAGAGATTCATAGAATAGTTAAATGGATTGCCCATCCAAGGGCAAATCGTGGGCTAAGCAACATGGACAATATCATGTACAATGAGAGGTTAAGTGGCTTCTCCAAGTCACATAACCAGTGTATATCAGTCTCAAACTCAGGCCTGAGGGCAGCTAGCACTCTGTCCTCAGATACTTCCTAGCCCTGGCTAAGTCACTTATTCCCAATTCCCTAGCCCTTGCTACTCTTCTGTCTTAAAATAAGTCTTTGTGATACTGAGGCTAGCTTTCATTCTGCCTGTCATATTCCCCTTTTTTAAGAGAATCAGTTTCATAGACTGTTTTTAGAGTGAAAAGTTAATGGATTTAAGCATTTTTTTAAAATGGAAAGAAACCTAGATCTTGAAAATTAAATTCTAACTTGGAATAATAGCCTTGCCATAGTTATTAGTTTTTAATTTTTCAGAGTTTTGACTTTTCATATCACTGGCTCAAGCTGTTGTATGTTTACCTTGTTATTTATTACCAGACAGAAGCTTTGGGTAGAACAAACCCCTATCGCTTATGTTATCTTGTACCAAGGACTATTATTGAGGTGCCCAGGTAAACTGGGAGGGGAGTGGGGGGGAGGCCTGGAAGTTCCCATTTTGAGGGAAAATTCCCTAGCATGAATTTTGAATGCCTATTATGAAACTCCACCACAGCAGACTAGGTCAAAATCAATATTTCTGCCTGGAAGCCACATAACCTCTTGAGCAGAGATTAATGTGGTCACTGTTGGACTCTGTGTTCTCAATCGCTAAGTATGTGCACTTGTCATTCATATTTTGTTTTTAGCTTGTTTCACTGACAGAACAACCTCAGAGGGATGAAAGTGTTACCAGCCTCCCTACCCCCCACCTTTTGTCCTACCCCACTTTGGTGGAATGCTCCTCAGCGTTTACATATTTCCAGCCTGGAAAGAAAGAAAGCTGTTCGTTAGCTGGAAGCAATATTTATTCTTCTATTTGTATAAGCTTCTGGAAAATCTTATTGACAGTCACTGAGCTATCAGTCTCACACTCTGGTTTTTGCTGATTAGTTATTTTGTTAAGTGGTACATGAGAGACCAAAGTATTCTTTATAAAAAGACATAACTCAACAAGGTTTTTGTTTTTAACCCTTTGTGATTGTTTCTGAGGGGTTTAACTGTGCCACTATCTTGTAGCAATATAGGTTTTAAAGAAAATATTTTGTAAACAGATTCAGGTTTTAGATTTGTATTATAAGTTCATGCAAATAAAACTCTGGAAGGCATATATATATATATATATATATATATATATATATATATATATATATATATATAGGGAGTAGGAATGTGCTCATAATTCAAAAGAAGACTGAATCAACATTCTAAAAGCAGTTACTAGTGCCATTGATTTCTTTATCTTCTGCCTCCCTCCCCCACAAAATCCATTGGCTAAATCCTTGAGCACATGAAATTTTTAATATTTTTAGTTCCTAGAGACCTGCCATTGGTCCTAAGGATGATGAATTTTTTTAAAGATATAATAGTGACTCTTTAACGCTGTACTCATCGCTGCTTAGTCTTCATCTCTTTGCTTCTTGACATATATTTCTTATTCTCCTGAAGCCAGGAGAAATGTTTTAGAAGACACTTTTCAATGTGGCAGAAATCTAATTGGAATTGGTCGTCCAGTGTAGACCAACTGCCTTCATTAAATATTTTCTGATTAAACATTATGGCCATCCTCATGGGATATATCTTTCCTAGGTTATGGAAATAATAACAATAATAGTATTTGACATATATATTACTTTAAAATTTATATAAAGCTTTACCTATAGTATCTTATTTGTTCTTCATAAGAGCCCTGTGTTGTTTAGTAGATACCTTCATTATCCTGTTTTTATAGCTAAGGATACTGACCCTTTTGGGGGTAGAAGTGACATATGCTTTTCTAATGATTAAATTCTTATCAAATGACTTGTCCTTTCTGCCTGTTTAGAGATGAGAGAAAACATACTGTGTCAAATGTGGCAAATACTAATGAAAATGTTCATATAATAATAACATTTATGTAAGTCTTGAAGGTTGGGACCGTGCTATAGCTATAGCATCTCATTTGACAAATGATCTCATTCGATCACAAAAATAATGAAAAGTTGAGCAATTACAGTGTCAGTTGACTTTTATACCACTTCCAACTTGTTTGTGACTTCTAGGGTCACATTGACCCCCTCCCCATTGTTTACTGACTGGTGGATTCCCAAGCTAAAGCCAGTGCACAAACAAATGTGATATAACCCAAAAATGTGACTTCTTTTATGAAGGAATCCTTGCTCTAAGTGAGAATACAGTTTTCCTCACCAACCAAGGGACCCATTATTTTTGTCAGGTGTTTTCAGTGGGGCTTCATCATTTTCTGTTTCAGGCAGACCTCTGGGCCGATAGGAAATCCCTAATGAAAAAAAAAGACATATTTACCTGATCTTTTTAAAAGGTAGCTCTAATTTCATAATATGTCACAATGTATCTTATCGAGATAATTTGGGGTACAAAATACACCAGGCTATTTAAGCATGTTCCTGACACATGGTAGCCACTTAATAAATAAATGCCTTGTCAAAAGAATTGTTAAGGTTTAGATAGCACAGGGGCAAAAAAAATTATTGAAATATTTATTAAATCATTTAAACTTAAGTTCTTTTTTTTTTGTTTTGAGGGTTTTTTGTTGTAATACTTAATGTGAATGTGAACATATAAGTGTGGCATTTATTGCAGAACATTTTAATCATGAAGTATATTTGAGGCCCAAATTTCTTGTCAAGATGCATTGTAGGAAAGATTTTTTGTTCAGCTGTGAGATGGACAAGGTAGCTATGAGCTCCCCTCCAAGTCTGTTTTTCAGTGATTTTTCCCTGGTTCTTTTATTTCCCATTTGGTTAAGTATAGTTTTATGTTCCCATTTTATAAAAAAAATTCTTTTTAAGTATTTTTGATTTTTTTATCTTATAATAATAGCTAACATGTATGTAATACTTACAGTGTGCCAAGTGCTTTAAAGATATCTCATTTGATGATGTAGAGAAAACAAGTTGGATGAAGTTTTCATTGAAAAAAAAATGAACATAATTTAAGTGAGAAGTAGACTTAAGAGTTAGGAAGACTTAGCTCTGACTCATACTGGTTTTGTAACTGTGGGCAACTCACTTAACCTCTCTCTGCTCTGGCTACTCTTAAGATGTGATTACATAGAAGTTGCTGAAATGATGGAGGGAGTTTTGGTACCATATTGATGTACCCCACACTGGTGAAATTTTAAGTCTAGAACACATATCTAGATTGTATATCTATATTTTTTAAATGAACATAATCTTAAGTTTATATTTTTTCATTTTCTTTTAACTCCTAGACATCTGTACCTAGATTCTCACTCAAATTTAACATCTCCAGAATTGATCGCATCAGATCCCCTCATTCCTCCCCTCAAAATCTATTCCATTTCAAAACACATAATGCTACTGATGATAACTCATTCCCTCTTCTGCCCTTTCTCCCCTGCTCTCACTCCATCTCCCATTTAATCAGTTGCTGTGTCTGGTCAGTTTCTTTTAGAAAAAGCTTTTCGATATCCTTTTCCCCATTCCTACTGATACCTCTCTAGCAAGAGTCTTCATTACTTTCTCCCCGAAGGTGACAGTAGCCTCCTGTCAGACTCTATGCCTCCAGCCTCCCACTCCCCCAAGTAGCTCATCTTTTATACTGTTTCCAGATTAAACTTCCTAGAGCACAGCATGCCCCCATTCCCTCTGAAATTCAGACTGAAATTCCTTGGCTTATCATTCAAAAGTCTGAATGATTTAGATTTTCCAGCTGCATTAGCTATTACTTACCCTTAGAGTTAGCTCGATTGGAATATTTCTTTCCCCAAACATTCTGCATTTTATTAACTCCTCAGCCTCTTGGGCTCCTGCCTTGTTCTCCTTTCTCACTTCCTAGTATAGCCTCTCCATGCCCTGTTCTCCTCTGTGTTATCTTCTCTATGAAGCCTCCCCCTTTGTCCCCAAACCTTAGCCATAGGTCACTTCTCCTCTTAATTCCTCCAGCACTTTGTTAAGTAAGGCTCAGTGCACATTCATAGTGTATTATAGCTATTTGTGTACCTTCCTTCATTGTAAACTCTAGGAAGTCAGAATCCTTGTTCAGTCTTTCCCTCATGGGGTCTAGCATGATTTCTGTGTGTGTAAAAGAGCTTTCAGCAGCTAACTATTAAATGAGTGAAAACATACTTGTAAAGTAACATGTGAACCGATATGTGTTAGGTCCCCAGTTTTTTAATGTAAATTTAGTAGAATGTCCCCAGTTTCTTATTTAGATTTTCTTTTTACTTTGGGTCAGGTGATTCACTCTTCTCCTGACTTCAGCCTGAATCAGCTTTCTGGATGCAGCTCCTTCTTCTACCTGTGGCTTACTTTCTGGTGCGGGAAGTTTTCTCTGCTGCCTTCTTTTTCTGTGAGTCTAATTACTTTTTTCCTCCTGTCTCTCTACTTTCATCCTGTGCTGCCAGTAATTTCTTACCCAGGATAAGTAATACTATGTATAACCTTCTAAAGATGTTACCCAAGGGAAATAGTTCATATCAAACCATGTAGAAGTCATTGACAATTTTTCAGTTCTCTTTCTGGTGAGTTATCCTTCTCCTCAATCCCATCCTGAAAAAAACAAAATAAGACAACAACAACAAAAAAAAAAACAAAACCCCTCCTCACTCACCTCAAATTAGAAGATGTAATTTCTCTGCTTTGGGTTTTTGTGTTTGTATTAGACTTCTTTCTTCCCTCTGAGTTGCCATGTTTTGAGCTACCTTTAGCTCAGTGTACCCCTGATTAGTCAGGGACACACACCGTGTTGTCCATTGAAATCCACAAGGAGTTCCACACTCCTCACCCTCATTTAAGACTCAGCTTTAGCCCTTGCTGTATCTAGCTCACGAAATCATTGGCCAAAGCTGCTAATCTACAAATAGCTGAGTGCCACTTTACCACATTCTATGCAGAGGAGAAAAAAGCACTCACAGCATGGCCAAGAATCCGGAACCTGAAAGCCAAAGGACAAGATCAGCTACACACTGACAGTCTTCCCTTAATGGAACAATGGCTACCATCTTTTTATTATTTTTAATTCTGATAGAAAAAAGTAAGACCACAAAACAACCAGAGCACTGGAAATCTTAATGGTTGTGCTTTTGAATCCAGGATCCAAGCAGTGCCAAAAGTGTCCTGAACACTTAAGGATAGTGTGAGCAGGACTTTGTACTTCATGGAAAGGTAACAGGTATTTTCACACTAAGCGATGAGTTCTTTGGTAGAATCTTAAGTATGCCTGTGTATGTGTGTGTATGCATTAAGTTCAACTGCTTAGCGTTCACCAGTCCCTATGAGCCATGTTTTCAAATTGCTCCTACAAATGACCCTCCAGTGTTCTTTTCTTGGTTATCATTTGGAGAAACATCTCCAGAAGAGTCTTGTTGTTACTTTCCGAGAGCATTACTTATTAGAACTGCTTAAAGAAGGGTCTCCAGTGTTGTTGTTCCACCTTCTCCATGTATTTACACCTCTTCGATTTTGCTTTATGAGCAGCAAAAGCAAACTGTCACTATTTGCTGTAAATTGAAGCTTTTAATAACTATGTCTGTTCTACAACATTTGTCAGCTTTGAATATTCTGTCAGTAGAAAATAAAAATAGCAGGGAGACTCAGCAGCGGTGACACTGAGAATTTATCTGCTTATGCTCGAGCAAGGTAAAAAAAATATAGTCTTGAAGAATGAGCATTTGGCATTTTTCTTCAAATAATGTAAATTTGAACAAGCTATTCCTTAGAATAATTTCCAGATGCAAAGTTGTCTAGATAAAGAAATGAAGAAGTTGTCTCAGTCATTAACCAAGGAATCACCTCTTAACCTTGACAGGAGAGCATAACAAAAGCATGGATTCATTCAGAAATGCTTTGTTTAGCATAAACCTGAAAGGAAGTTCTCAGTGGGCATCAAAAAAGGCACAGTATCCCACTGATGGAGACCTTGATGTCTATAAAGCCTAAATTTTTAAACTGCTTTCTAGTAAAAATTCATGTGCTAAAGATGATCTTGGATAATATGTATGAAAAATTAATTTCTCTTGTAAAGATAATTCAAGTAAATCAAATCAAAATAAATTCCATACTTTACATTTGTATTAGTAAATGATGTTTTCATTATAAATAATAAAATTTACATTAAATATTAAGCAAGCAGTCACTGCTTAACTTTTTAAAAAAATGACAAACGAAAAACTGCCTTTTAATCCTTTTTGTTTGTGTTTATTCTCAATTTTTTAATTTAAGCTCCATTTCTATCATTGTACCTTGATTTACTTTCTTTCTACACCCACTTTCAAAAAAAAATTATCTTTGTCATCATCATTAACTCTCAGCTTTCCTTGACTTCAACCATGTGTATGGCCCTCTGCTAGGCACATTTAGCACAAGCCAACACTTTTAAGCAAAGGCCCGAGTGTTAATAAAAAATTGCTAACCCATATTGCCTGGCTTTAGCCATCTTCCTGTAAGCCTCTGTTGTAATGGAAAGGTGATTAATGAGCCCATAGCTATAAGCCTGCCTCATTCCCCAGTTAGTCTTTAGTCACTCAAATATGACGCCCTCAACCTAAGGAAAATGAAATGGTCTGTGGTGTACTAAAGAGGCTTAGGAACGAGATGGTCCTCGCCTTATAGAGGTTTACGTGATAGACATTCACATGTGTTTTATTTTGTATTATAGTTATTTCATGGGGGCAAGCATGGTATAGTCGAAAAAGCACACCTGGGAATTGGAGGGTCTGGGTTCTAACCCCATTTCAACTGTTTCCTAGCTACAAGATCCTGGGATATGCACCTATCCTCTCTGGGTTCAGCTGTAAAATGTAAATAGTTCCTCCAGCACTGCCTACCCATAGAGTAGTGACGATTGAATGTAAATAATGTCCGTGCAAACTAGAAAGTACTCTGTGAGATTTGTTTGTGCAAAAACAAATCTAATAAGTTGAAGAGGTTGTAGGAAAGCAGACATATCGATGCATTTTGGATGGACCTGTGAATGGGTACAGTTTTTCTGGAAAACAATTTGAAATTAAACACAAAAGGTTACTAAACCACCATTACATACCCTTTAACCCACCATACCAACGCTAGGCCTATATAGATTAAAGAGGAAAAGATCCTCTGTGTATAGAAATATCTGGAGTGGTGCTTTTTAGGATGGCAAAAAGAAAACAAAAATGAAACCCTGGAAATGAAGAAGATACCCATCATTTGAGGAATGGTATAGGAATGTGATGGAACATTGCTTTGTAGTAAGGAATTAGGAAATGGATGATTTCAAAAAGTCATGGAAAGAATTATACCAACTGATACAGAGTGCAGTCAGCAGAATCAGAAGAATCATTCTTATTAAAACATCAATATTATAAAAATGAATAATTTAAGGACCTTTAAAAACTAGCAAAAAATGAAATGAGCTGAACCAAGGGAAAATTTATATAATAGCCACAAAGACAAACAACTTTGAAATCTGTAAGAACTATGATGAATACAGTGCCCATTCATGATTTCAGAGTCAAATGATAAAACAGGCTACTCATTATAGAGAACTGTCAGAATTTAGGGTACAGAATGAGACTTTATTTGCAACCCATGAGAATTTATTTTGCTTGCCTGTGCATATTTCCTAAAAGAAGTATATTTTTCTTTTGTTTTTCTTTTTCTCCAGTAAAGTAGAAATGGGCAGGGAAAAGAAAATAGGTTTCTCTTATTTTTCTCTCTCATTTTAATTTCTTTAAGAATAAACAGATGAGGCCATTAGCTGTTTTGTTGCTAGAGACATCTCACAAATGGGAGTAATCTTTTCATGTTTATATTATAAAAATGAAACACATCAGTAAAACTTTAAAAAAGGAAAAATTGTAAAGCACTCTACAATGGAGTCTAATGTAAATCAAAGCATACTTTTTAAAAATTTTATTTTTTTTGTTTGTTTTTGGTCTGTTTTCTTTTACAATATGATTAATATGGGAATATGTTTTATAATCCTGTACATATACAACCTGTATCAAATTATTTGTTGTTTTAGGGAAATGGTAGAGGAAGGAGAGAAAGAGAATTTGAAACTCAGAATTTTAAAAAGTGAATGCTAATGGGGGCAGCTGGGTAGCTCAGTGGAGTGAGAGTCAGGCCTAGAGACAGGAGGTCCTAGGTTCAAACCCAGCCTCAGCCACTTCCCAGCTGTGTGACCCTGGACAGGTCACTTGACCCCCATTGCCCACCCTTACCACTCTTCCACCTATGAGACAATACACCGAAAGTACAAGGGTTTAAAAAAAAAAGTGAATGCTAAGAATTGTTTTTACATGTGATTGGAAAATATTAAACTAATTAAAAAATAAACATATATGTGCGTGTGTATAGATATACATTGACATATATACCCCTGTAAGAATCCAAGTAAAAAAATAATACTGAAAAAAGTACTCTATATAGATTAGAGCATTATTATTATCAAACATACTATTTTTTCAAATGTATTGGTTGTTTTTCTAATCATTATTTTTATTTGAAAATTAAATTGTATTGATATTAAAAATTAGTGGAACATATTCTAGAAATATGTGGTATAATTTGTATGGTGTAAAGGGAACATGACAAATTAGTGGTTTAAGATGCTTCAGGTAATTCCATTCTTTGGAGGAAATTAAATTTGTGAAAATTAGCAATTTATAAATATTTCATTATGTTACCTTAATTGAATTAAGTGACAGGGTAGATTTAGTATGAGAACTAAAGCACTTAAAACAGTTTTATAAATTATAAATCTGTTCTTGAATATGGTGAATTGGGAGTTGCCCCTAGTAGCTATATTTTTTCCCAAAATAATTAGCTCTTTATATATATTTTGTTACAAATTGAGCCAACAGAGTAGTTTCCAATGGAATGTAAGCATTAATAATTTAAAGATAATTTTATTAATAGCTTAGTAATTAACAAGAATGATAGCAATAGCCAACACACAAGATTTTACTGGTTCTAATTTATTTTACATGTACCTTTTATAGCTTAAAACTAATAATTTAATGAGAATGATGGTGATGACCAACACTTAAAAGCTTTTATTGTTTGCCAGGTACATTATATGTCCCTTTAATAGCTTAAAACTATAATTATCAACCAAGCCCATTTTTAAGATATAAAACTTTAAGCCTACTCAAATCCTCTACCCTTGCCACTGCACATCTCTTCCATCCCCTCCAGCTAGGTGAGTTTCTTTGCATTTGGAGGGGCCAAACCTCTCTCTATCAGTATTGCCATATAGTGTGTTCATGTTTTTTTTTTCTCTTTTGTTTGTTTGTTTGCTTGCTGTACTACATAATAATAAAGCTCATGACTTCACTAGCTTCCTGAGTACCAATTTCCTTTGAATCTCCAAACCTGGGTCTTTTCTCTAAAACAAGCTGTGAGGCCAAATACAGCTGAGTAGTACTGCCTCCTGTGAAATGATGAATATCAGGAAAAACAAATATGGGAAGATTTATTTGAACTGATACAAAGTAAATATAATGAGAAGAGTCTACTTAAAAGAAAACTCCCCCCAAATGGAGCTGAGCTCAAGTTAATTACCATGACCAAATTAGTTCTAGTAAACCCTTGATAAACCAGATGCTTGGTACTACAGGCTCAAAATGGTGGTTGTGCTATCAGATGCCATTATTTTGATGATAAGTTTTGCTTAACTGTTTGTCAATGATGAATTCAAGTTCTTTATAGGGAAGTTCTGATCTAAAAAGCAAGCATCAATGAAATCTTTTAGAAAAAAATTAGCAAGTAATTAAGGAATTAGTAAGGTAATTATTAAGTAGCATTAGGATGATTTGTTATTAATTGATTAGCCAATAAATTAATGCCTTGCATTAATTAGATCAGTTAGTTCATATTTGTAAGAAAGGAGAATGTGAGATCACAGATTTATAACTGGAACAGACCTGATCCAATGTTCTCAAGACAGCTGAAGCCCAGAGAGTGAAGTCTATTGCTGGTCTAAGCCAGCATTCAGATTTAAGTCCTCTTTCTCCAACCCCCTTGCACCAAAATGGAGCAAGGTTTCCAGAAGGCGAAGAGAAAGAGTAGCTGGGGAATGGCCACAGGTGGAGAGGAGTGGATGATCACATAGAACTTTGGAAAGGAGAATTAGTTCAGTTCTGAATATCTCACCCTGTCTGAATGGACTTGTTTCATCTTCTCTGTAAAGGCTGAGCCCACTTTTACTTTATAATATTTTGAGTTGATAGTGAAGCTCGTACAGGAAAATGTGCCAGTGGTTCCATTTGTTGTTGTTGTTGTTGTTGTTGTTGTTCTTTAAGAGTACTGAAAAGAAAATTTTGGTATTGTCACTGGAATGAAAAATCCTTGGTCTCTTGAATAGGCAACACAAAAAAAATAAGTTCTTTTTTTTTCTTTTTGAATAAGAGTTTAAGTGGATTTCCTTTAGCTACTTAAATACCTCCAAATAGCTCTGCTGACCAGAGAAGAGAGACACCCAAAGCAATGAGAGTTCTTTAATCCTTCTTATCAGAAACTGCTTCCTTCCAGAAATCTCAAAGAAAACTTTCTTTTTCACTTCTCCAATGCACTACATGTGATATTATAATTATTCACATAAATGTCTTATTCCCCTTCTAGGCTGCAAACTTTAGAAAGAAGTCTAGAACAATTCTTAAGACAGAAGGGCAATTAGACTTAAGTAACTTACCCAGGATCATATAGCTGGGAAGTGTCTGAGGCTGGATTTGAACCCAGAACCTCTTGACTCCAAGCCTGGCTCTCTATTCACTGAGCCACGTGCCATTCAGAGATGAAGTCTTATCTTACCTACATAAAATTTCCCATGCGCCTCCCCCCCAACAGTGGCATACAATAAGTGTGTATGAATGCCTTTTTTTTTTTTTTTTATGAATGTCTTTTGAATGGAACACAACCAGTACAATCAGACCTTGACACTGTTAATAGCAATTGCTTAAGGGCAATTCCCATGTTTAGTCCAGTTTTATGATTCTTACTGTGACTAAAACTCCAAGCTAGCTGCAGAATGGCCAGTCCCATGCATTTCAAGCCTGGTTGTTGTTCAGTCTTTTTTCAGTCCTATCTGACTCTCCATGGCCGCATTTGGAGTTTTCTTGGCAGGAGATACAGGGATAGTTTGCCATTTCCTTCTCTAGCTCATTTTACAGATGAGGAAACTGAGGCAAAGAGGGTATTAAAATGATTCACCCAGTCACACAGCTAGTAAGCTGCCTGAGAGCTGATTTTAATTCTAGAAGGTGAGTCTTCTGACTCCTGGCCGGGCATCACTTACTGTGCCACCTAGCTGCCTGTTTCAAGCCTTAGATTAGTTTAAATGATCTAAGTTTCTTTGACTCTTATTAAGTATTAGGCTGTCTTTCTGCAAACAAATACTAAACTTCTGCCTGTTGTACTTAGTGCTCCAAAGATAATGCTTAATGGCTCCTGGGACCAAATGACAAGAGCTTGGATACCTTTGAACAAATACATCTAGCTGTGAGGGACAGAAGATCCTGGGTTCAAATACTTCCTCACTCTGTGACCCTGAGCAAGTTACAATCACAATTACCCAGCCCTTACTGCTCTTCTGTCTTAGAACTGCTACTAAGACAGAAGGTAAGGTTTAAAAAAAAAATAGCAGAGTGCCTTGAATATTGTAGGCATTTAATGAATGTTTGTCAAATTTTGAACCAAAGCAATGGAAAATTACTTTTGGATGGAGAATCAAGAAAATCTGGGTTCTGGGCTTAGCTTTGCCCCACTCTGTGAGCCAGTCTCGTAACCCTCTTGGACCTCTCCAATGAACAAACACCTCCTAGGTCGCAGACATGTAGTAAGTAGTAGGCAGGATGGTCTAGTGGACAGTGAGCCATCCGCCTCTCACAGTCCACAGTGGCCTGTGTGCCCTGGATAAGGCTTTGAGCTTCAAGGCTTCAGGCAGTGCATTACCAGAAAGAGAATTGGAGGAATGAGGTATATAACATGGGGTACTTGAGCTAAAGCTCCTGCCAGTACTCAGTCTTATACTTCCTTTCTAATTAACAGTGGCATGAATCACTGAGTCCACAGCTAAATTCAAAGCAGAATTTGAGCCTTTGTTTTTAACCTTTCTGAAATAGGGATAGAGAGGAGTAGATCTGTGATTTCATTGTTGTAGGATCTCCTGCAGGAGGAAAGCTCTTCTCCAATTCTAGTCAACCCCCTCTCTGCCACCCAAGTCTTCAGGAACTTCCTTGAGCTCTGAAAGTTTAACTGATTTGCTCAGGGTCACACAGCAATTATGTGTGAAGGACGGGGCTGGAATCCAAATCTTCTTGGCTCAAAGACCAGTTCTCTAACCACCACTCAGTTTTTGCTTTTCTTTCTAAAATATGGCTTTAAAATGCCCTAGTTAAGTTTTACCCCCTAAGGCTCTCCAATTGCTTGATATCTGCTAGATGGAACCTAGTGATAGAGTGCTGAGCCTGGAGTCAGGAAGACTCATCTTCCTAAATTCAAATCCGGCCCCAAACACTGACTGTGTGACCCTGGGCAAGTCATTTAACCCTCTTTGTAACAGTTCCTCATCTATAAAATGAGCTAGAAGAAGAAATGATAAATTACCTCAGTATCTGCCAAGAAAATCCCAAATTGGGTCATGAAGAACCGGACAAGACTGAAACAAATGAACAACGCTTGTTGGCAGAGGTACTTACAAGCTTTCACAGTATCTTTGAGCTGGAAGCACCCTCAGATGCCCACCATACCAGGGCCTGGAACCCTCATGCAACATTCCTGAAAAGAGAGCAGCCAGCCTCTCCTCGAAGTCCTCTGGTGAGGAGGATCCTACTAGCTCCTGAGATAGGTAACTTGACCTTTTCTTGTCTTCTCTATATCAAGCTTGTGCCTCATCTCCATATTCTCTGCCCACCTCTCATAGTTCTTAGGCCTTCTTAGACCAAGCAGAACCAGTGCTGAAGTAGCATCAATTAGAAATAGTAACAGTAATGATGTATATCATTGGTGAGCCCTTACAGGGTAGACAGGGAAGAAATTACCCCTCTTTCCCAGGCAAGGAGCTAAGCCTCATGTCAAGGGACTTTTCCCCTATTCCATTTATGCCATTATTCCTAGATGTTTTCACCACGGTGCCAGAGTACATCTAGAATTGTCTTGCCCAGTTTTTACATGGCCCTTAGACATTAGAAGACATAATAAAAGATCTGAATCTAAGATCTAATGATGTTACATGGTGTTTATTTTCATTAAACCCAGTCACCTGAATTCATGGTGACATGTAATTCAGTCCTACATTGCACAGTAAAGATTCTATATGCTGTGGAAATTTAGAGGCGGGAGAACACAAATCTATGGGACCTAGTTAAAAGGGACAGGACCTGTGAATCATGAGACAGGTGCGATAGGCCCTCCTCTGTCACTGACAATCTCTGTGCATTTACTGATCACTGTCAGTGTGCTCTTGTAAAACGAAGAAGTCAAACTAAGTGGTCTACAAAGTCTTTTCCACCTCTTAAGAATCTATGAGGGACAGCTGGGTAGCTCAGTGGATAGAGAGCCAGGCCTAGTGGTCCTAGGTTCAAATGTGGCCTCAGACACTTCCTAGCTCTATGATCCTGGGCAAGTCAGTTAATCCCAATTGCCTAGCCCTTGTCCTTTCTTCCTAGAGTTGTTATTAAGACAGAAAATAAGAGTTAAAAAAACAAAGAATGAAGAGTCCAAGCATGTAAAATTTGTATCAGATGCTTATTAGACCACCAAAAATAGATTTTAGGAGGTTTTTATTTGTTCATTTTTCAGTTTGTGAATTATGCTGCTCTTCCATTTTTACACATAACCACATCTTTACTCATAATTATTTTATACATAACCTGCTCAAGAAGTTTTAGAATATCCCTATTCTTTAATTCTGATGTCTCGTCATGACATGGGGCAGAAGCTCAGTTCTCCATAGGTCTAGCCAGAAAGACTTCAGGTACAGGCCTATGTGCCATGTACAGTGTCACAAAGATACAGAGAAAAGTGAGGCAGTCTGTAGGGAGCACAAAAGAACCATGCACTAGCAAGATGGGGCTAGTATACATTAGAGGTCATCCCAGAGGAAAGGCTCTAGAATTAAGGAAAACTTTTCAATGAGAGGTTGGTTCACTGGTGGATGAGTTCATTGGCCACAGTGACCATATGTTGTGAGGGTAAAGATCTGATTCCAGGTAGTGTCACACACACACACACACACACACACACTCTCTCTCTCTCTCTCTCTCTCTCTCTCTCTCTCTCTCTCTCTCTCTTGCAGAGACTCTCCCTCAACCCCAAAGACCTTACAGAGTGTTCTTCTGCTACTTGGAGAATCTCTGAAATAATATATGAAGGAGCTTACTTTTAACATTCCTGACTGGACTGAATCCTTATTTATGCTTACTGAATTTGCAACTCTGACATGATATTTTAAAAAGTTATGAAAAATTACTTGTCCATTTGTTATGTGGTTGATGGTTTGAGGATAAATAGGTTTGTATTTGGAAGGCATTTCAGGTTTTGTAGCACTTCAGTGGAGGTAGGGAGTAGGATATGCCCTCTGAAGAAGGATGCTGGGAAATCATAGGTACTTAAAAATCACAGATTCTGTTTGACTCTTGTTTCCTATAAATATAATTAGGGCTCTAATTAGTTTTCCAGAATATGTTTTCATGAAAAAAAAGTGCTGTTGCAAAGATATCATCAGTATTAATTAGTTCATAGCATATACTGGCATCTTGCCTAAATGTTGTTTCAAGCACTGAACTATGCCTGGTTAGAATCTTTTCCTTTCTGCTTCTCTACTCTTTCTACTTTTGAGAAAGGCATTGTTCCCTTTCTCTTCTCTTGTGAACATTAACTCAAGCTTCTAACTGAGTATCCCTGTTCTCTTGTTAGTTCTACCTTTATCAGTGGTACTTTAAAAGAGTTCTCTAGAGGGCTGGAGAACAGCATAAAATTAAACCAGCAAAAGGATATAGTCTAATTGAAGGGACAAGAGCAAAAAAAAAAAAAGGATCTTAACCTGTCCCATTCAGACCTGCTGATTCCTTTGTGGACATGGGGGTAGGGCAGTAGGGTTGACAATTGATTTGAATAAGCTTGTACAGAAGAAGATTGATCGCTTGTCTCTATATATGTCTGACTGACAATGATGTTACTATCATGAAAACATTGACCTTTTTAGTGTTTTGAGGGTGAAAATATGATATATAAACTGTTTGAATAAGTCACTATTAGTATACAGTCACATAATGGGTAGTATGCTTTTCCAGTATTCTAATTTCAAACATAAAACTGTAATTTATGATTTTGAGAAAGCTCTTATGATACATTAGCATAAATTAAACCTGTGTTCATAACATGTGCTAAACTATGTTGAGTTAATGGCTGCCTTTAGTATGATATGAGTTCCATTTACAAGCTGTAAATATTTTAAGATTTTCATATGTCTAACAGAAATCCCTGTAATTTGGAACACAGCCATTGTATTTTAAGATATCCATTTGAGTATGTCTTTTCAGGGAGTTAATAATATTCACGCTCTTTTTTAGTAAGTATTATATAGTTGGCTGACATCATCCCATCTTTCAATTAGTGATCATTTATTAGGTGCCTGCGATTAACCTGACATTGTACTAGATGCCAGTGATAACAAAAATAATAGATAAATAGCCCCTTTCCTTAAGGAGGGTTTATTCTATTGGGGAAATAATATACCATGTCCTTAGAGAAGTAAATACAAGATATATACAAATTAAATCTACATGGATCAGAGGAGGGCAGAGAGGGACTAAACAATGGAGGCAATTAAGAAAGGGCTCTGGGGACAATTTGGCTGGACTATAGAGTTTGTGAGAGGAAGTGACATGTAATCAACCAAGGAATTAAATTCCCCAAAATCAGTGTGGGGAGGGAATTGTTCATTTTGGGACTCATTGTGTTTGAGTTGCCTGTGGGTTATCCAAATGGAGAAGTCCAAGGTGTATGTTAAATAGGTCTGTAGCCCTCCGAATCAGTCTCCTAGGATCTAGAGGTTGGGACACTATGGAATTGCATGAGGCATTTGTGTGATACCCTGCTATACTTTGTGCCATGAAGTTCTCCAAGTAGCATTGTTAGAACCAATAGCAGTTCTTATCTGTTTGGTAAATTATCTTTGTTTGTAAAAATGATGGTAGTTTTCCTTTGTCATCTGAGTAAACTCTTATAAGCACATATAATATATAAGAACAAAGCATACATTAAAAAGGCTTTTAACAGCTTAGAGGCTTATCTTGTATTCTTATAAATGGTATTTTAATCTTAAGTATCAATTAATTGGTTATCAGGATAATGTTTAATGAATAAACAGGCACATTAAAAATTGTGTGAGCTGGGCAAAAAAAATATGAAGAAATTAAAATCAATTATTTGCTAGGACTTGTGGAATATGATCACAAGTCTTTTACAAATAACTTACCAGGATTTGTGCTTTTACATAGATTATCATTATTGCAGTGTTCTTTGAGTGAGGGGTGGGGGTGGATAGTCATCTGTTTGGACAGAAAGGAATGCTTTAAATTGGATTTCAAGAATAAATATGATGATCTAATTTCACATTATATTTGTGTTTGTCCAAAGTCAAAGCAGACATTCCCATCTTCACTTGCACATATATCTGAGAACATGTATGTAAATTAGTCACCAGGAACTGGCTCTTGGCAGAAAGTATATGAAAGTCACCCACTGACTGCCCAGGTCAGAAAGCCAAACACCATTACTAGATAAGAGGTTACTGAGAATGAGGTGATTAGAGCTGCCAGAGACCTTTAGATATTATCCATTCCAGTGCTTTCATTTTCCAGATGAGGGCACTGGAAATATCCTCCTAAGACTACATAGGCTATTCAGGGCAAATCCAAAGTCTTCCATCTCCAAATCCAGGGCTCCTTCACTACATTAGTTAGCCTCCTCCTGTTGATAGTAGAACAACTGCCTTTCCATGTGAAACAGGACCTCCACTGCCACTACCATCATTCCTACCTTCAGAACATCTTTCTTAACGTACCTGCTTCTTTCTTCTCACATTGCAGCCACCCTGGAACAGGTGTTCATCACCTCATGCTTGTTTCATTGAGTAGTTTTTGGATGTTCTTTACTGTTCTTACTGCCTCAGGTCTCTCCTGACCCTCTCCACTCTCCATTCAGCTGACAGATTAATTTTCCTCAAACATAGGTCTCCCCACATCCTACCTTCTGCTGCCCCCCATTCAGTAAAATGTGGTAGCTCCTCATTACCTCCAGGATCAAATGTAAAAGCCTGTGTTTGACTTTCAAAGCCCTTCATAGCCAGGCCCCTTCTTAGGAACCTTCCTAGTCTTTTTCATTTTTCAAAAAACCCTTATCTCGGCAGCTGGGTAGCTCAGTGGAGTGAGAGTCAGGCCTAGAGACAGGAGGTCCTAGGTTCAAATCCGGCCTCAGTCACTTCCCAGCTGTGTGACCCTGGGCAAGTCACTTGACCCCCATTGCCTACCCTTACCACTCTTCCACCTATGAGACAATACACCGAAGTACAAGAGTTAAAAAAAAAACAAAACAAAAAACCCTTATCTTTTATCTTAGAATCTATATTAAGTATTGGTTTCAAGGAAGAAGAGCATTACAGGCTAGGCAATGCCCCCACTGCTTCGTGATTTGCCTAAGAGATTTACCCAGGGTCACATAGCTGGGAAGAGTCTGAAATCAGATTTAAATCCAGGAACTCCCCTCTCTAGACCTGACTATCAACCTCTGAACCACCTACATGCCCCCTTCCCATTCTTCTCCTACTTCTCTCCCTTCCATGTACTCCTTGGTTCTCCATGCTCATCCTTAGACACAACACTTCTTATTCAGAACTCTGCTGCCCTCATGCCTAGAATGTTCTCCTTCCTCTTCCTCTTTGCCTCCTTAGATTCCTTCAAGTCTCAGTTAAAGTACCACTTTCTACAAGAACCCTGTCTAACCTTCCTTAAATTCTTTCTGAGATTATCCTTAATTCATCCTGTATGTGTATCTGTCAGTGAATAGAGAAATTTTATATTTGAACTGGAGATAATAAGGAGCCACTGGAGTTTATTGAATGGAGTAAATGGTGATATGTTCAGACCTACGTTTAGGAAATCTACATATATACATCTATAATAATTATAAAAATATTATCAAATCATGATTATATATTAATAATTATCAGTCGATTGTGTATAAATATACATATGGGGCTCAGGTCTTCCTGACTCCAGGCCTGGTGCCCTATTCATTGTACCAAATAGCTGCCTTTCTTATAGGAGTACTTAACAAATGGTAATTGACTTGACTAAGATGGATATATATCATAAACAGAGACAAGTTGACAAAAATTAACAAAAGACTGACACTTAGTACTATATCATTTAAAATGTGTGGAGAAAGAGGAGGGAAAAATTCTCTTAAGTTTCTGTGTGTATGTGAGTGTGTATGTGTGTGTGTATTTGTGTGTTATAAATTCTAGATTTCTTCTTGCAAACTTCCATTTAAGAGGTCAGCTTCCATAGCTCCCTAGAGCCCGTGTCCTTGGTTTTGGCAGCCAGAATTTTATATATTTGGACTTATAACTGGCACAACTGATAATTAAGTAATTTAACCAGTAAAAGTAATACTTTAAAAAACAAAAACCCCCCACTAATTTCAGGTTTGAATAAACAGATGCTCAAACATATGAAATGAACAAGTCAAGCATATATAATCTTTAAATTAAATGAAAATTGGGGAAGATGTGTATTTCTGAAAAACAAGTGGACCATGACAGGAGTTTTCTCCATGCTGTTTTGAGGGGTAGGATTCACTAAAAAAGCATTCACATCTCTCTTGTACTACAGAGCACACATTGCTCTGGTCTTCATTTTTATGACCCATCATAGTCAAAATAGATTTTTAGGTTTCATTTTAGCTTTTTTTGGTCATTGTTGGTCTGGTTTGGGTTTTGGGCCAGACGTGCAATTTCTTTTGTGTAGAGAACTTCTAGGGAAACTTCCTCTACCAATATACATGGGTCTTTGCTCTTCAACTTAGAGATTCTGAGAGTTACCTAGTAAGCTGAAGCCAATGTGCACCAATAGAATTTGGGGGGGGGGGTACAGTGTATAGCGCACTGTCTTGAAATCAGGAAGACATGTATTTGTACATTTGTACATGAGTACAAATCTAGCCTCAGACACTTCCTGGCTGTGTGATCCTGGGCAAGTCATTTCACCCTGGTTGCCTTCGTTTCCTCACCTATCAAATGAGCTGGAGAAGGAAATGGCAAACCACTCCAGTATCTTTGCCAAAAAAAAACCCCAAAACTTCAAATGGGGTCATGGAGAGTCAGACATGACTGGGAAACAACTGAAAACAACAAGGAAGGAGACAATTTTAAATTAAATTTTAAAATTTTAAATTTGTATTCCCGGCTCTTAGGACAGTGCCTGATTGTCCTAATAACAGGTATTTAATAATGCTTTTTTTTTTTTTAACCCTTACCATCTGTCTTAGAGTCAATACTGTGTATTAGCTCCAAGGCAGAAGAGTGATAAGGGTAGGCAATGAGGTCAAGTGACTTGCCCAGGGTCACACAGCTGGGAAGTGTCTGAGGCCAGATTTGAACCCAGGACCTCCCATCTCTAATAATGCTTTCTAATTGATTGGACAATGTCATCTAAACCTATAACATTTATCTGCAAAAGATGATGAATAGTATTAATTCCCTAAAATAATATATTATAAATACTCCAAAATTTGATGACTGTGATCCACATTATAGGGATTTCTGTTAGACACATGAAAAATCTCAAGCCCACAACTTCCTGAGCGCTGTGCCACCCCTTGTTGGCCCCAGGACCGTAAGTGAAGTGCTGAAGCTCACGCAGGTCCTAAAGGTCAGAGGCAGGATTGGAATGAAGGCCCTCTGCTTCCAGAGACAGTAATTTTCCCTCATTCCCTCAGACCCCCTCCCAAAACAGTGGGCAGGGCAAGCCCACCATGCTTCTAGGTCCCTTTTTGTCTGGCTTTCTGGCACATTAAACTCATTATCATTTGATCATTTACTTAATTTTCTAGTTCAACCCAAGCTGCAGAAGCGAGATTAAACTCGTAGTGAAGAATTTCTAACTCCTAACCTTGCAAACGCCCAATGCCGGGTCAAGCTGCTATTAATATAGTGTAGGGACTTGGTATTAAACCTTGTAGGCCTAAATATATTGTCTCATTTATATATTAAAAAATACAACTTCTGAGCACCTATTTTAAACTTGTGGGTAAGATAAAACATGAGCCGGCTCGCTCGTTCCTGGGTGCTAAACTGAGTGTCGGCATGAATTGCGGTGTTGCTGTAAATATTGCAGGCCACAGACAGGTAGGTGCAGTAGGAAAAACCAGAACAAATTCTTAAGATGCCAATATTGTCACAAAGTCTCCATGCCGAATGAAGTTGTTTGACAAAGTGTTTCCCTGGTGATTTGGCTGCAGATGAAAATGTCTTCAGCAATAAAATTTCGTGCTTGAGCCTCAGCCCTGTGCACTCATCAGTCAGCAAATGACATATCAAGGATCTTTTTTGCTGGATTAGTTAATATGTTGGCAGAAATATGGGAAACACTGGTATACCTCAGAATTTCTCAGTGTGTCATTTTCCCCCTCCCTTTAAACACACATTCATTTTACCAAAACATTTTAATGGATACAGATTTTATTACAATCAATAGCATTGCACTAGAACAGAAATGAAAAGGATTTTTATTTTATAATTATTATTTTAAAGATTTTCATAGTTACCAATTGTTGGAGACTTACAATGGTGTGTGACTTTGCAAGCCTTGGCAGAAGGTCTCAGTGAAATGGAATAACGATTGTTAATGCGATTAACAACAAAGCCCATTTTAATGATAGTAAATAGACAAGACTTTATGGATTCATATATTATTGTCGAATAGGTCAGTCATGTACAATTTTAATCACTCGTATTATTGTAACCACATTTTTATTAACAGTGCTCTTTTATAACTATTAATAATTTATATATAATTACTTCAGAAGTTTCATTTACATGATATCAAAGGAATAATTCAAACCATACTGTACCTCTCATCTATAGGAATGTTGCCTTCTGAAGAAATTATTGCCTACAATCACTTTGCTTTAAAAGCTACCCTAATAATAAGATTATTTTATTTTATAGCCCATTATATCTGTTGATAACATTTAGTTTCCCAGAATCATTTGAAAATCACAGGAGAATATGAATAACAATAATTTTGTATTCTTATGAACACATGCACGTTATCCAGGATAGACACCATCCATTTTTTTAATCTTGAGCATATTATTAGGGTTGGGCTTTTATTTTAGAACTAAAATACCTTATAGACATCCTAGTCTCTTTTTCCTTTTATGATTTCTTGAATTCCACTATGCAGGATTTCTGTAACTTCTGTAGTAACCACTACTCCAGTACTCTGAGCCCTCTATATCTAATCCTTCCCTCTCTCCCCCATCTCACATTTTCTTAAGCTTTTCTAAGGTTTCAGAAGTGGATTGTATAAAAGCATGTACAAGCAGCTGAATAGTGTAGATTTTTGTAGACACCTCCTGTATCTCTCTAGGGTGGGTGTAAAGATTAGATTCACTATGGCCATGGAAAGGCATCTCAGTTTCTGATTTAGAGAACATGATGACCCAGAAGTGGTCTTTCAGAGAGGCCAAAATCTTGCTCCCTTTGCAGCCTTATTTTCTATTATTTTCCTAGGAGCAGTCTATTACAGTTAAAATGTCCCATTCCTTACATTGCTTCCATTTCATTGTCTTTGTACAAGTTGGCTCCTCTAAATGAAATGTCTACCTTTCTCACCTCTGCATCAGTGAAGTTCTGTCTTCCTTGAAAACACAATTCAGATACCCCCTCCTCTATGAGAAGCCTTTCCTGGCTTCCCTAATTATTATTCTCTCCCTCTTGAAACCATTGCTCTACCATATATATATATATATACTTGTCTCTGTGTACATGTTGTATCACCTCATTCTACCCCCCAAACCCCATAAATTTCTGAAAGGCAGAGACAGTTCCATTTGTAAGGGGGTTAGGGTTTTTTATCCTCAGAACCTACTGAGCTTCATTTTCCTTCCTTTTTTTTTTTGTCCAAACTTCTGATCTCATTGGTTAAAGGGATAACCTAGTGAAGAATTCTTTTCTCGTAATTTATATCAACCATTTGTAAGAAGCTACTTGTGATAGCTATTTGTAGAGTAAGTGCTTGATAAGTGTTATTTAGATCCAATTATATTAAGCAAGCCTGAATGTGAAGACTGTTCAAAACCCATTTCCTTGGCCCCATCCCAATGCAAACCGGAACTCTTTGGAGCATCTTAGATTGGACCTAGGTTCTCTGACATCCTAGAACAAGGCTTCCATAGGGTCTGTGTCCCATTGGGGTATCATAAACTTCTGTCAGGGGCAGCTGGGTGGCTCAGAAGATTGAGAGCCAGGACTAGAGTCAGTGTCCTGGGTTCAAATCTGCCCTTAGACACTTCCTAGCTGTGTGATCCTGGACAAGTCACTTAACCTCCATTGCCTAGCCTGTATTGCTCTTTGGACCTGGAACCAATACACAGTATTGATTCTAAGACAGAAGTATGGGTTTGAAACAATATAAGTTTGTTAGTTTCTGATGAAATTTGCCTTTCTGATTTTGAGCCAGTTCTGACTCTCACTCTGAATTTATTTTGCCTTTCTGTTCAGTAGTTTTTTCTTAAGTTGACTCCCAAGCACCCAGGACCAGTGGCCTTCAAAGGACCATTCTGCTACTTCTGTGGTTTCTATATCATACCATTTCAGAGACATGCCATTTCTATAGAGGTAAAAGCAGTGGCATGGAAGTTCCTCCAAGACCTGTTTTGTCTGTCTTTCCTCAGGCACATGCAAATAGAGATCATCCATAGCTTCCCCCAGGCTCTTTCCTCCCCACTATCAAGTAGTATTTGAGACAATTTATGGGAAACCTTTTTGTGTTTACCCTAAATGTTCAAGGATTTCCTATAGTAATAGTTTATGGAAAGCTCTACAGCTCCACAATCCATTTATTATCCATTGTTTTTGTCTCTTTCTTTTTTTTTCTTTTCCCAAAATTCACAGATTAGTGAGAGCTGGAAGAAGTCGTGAGCCTTGGGAATCCATTTTCCCATTTGATCCACATTGCTATATCTAACCCCTATTGAAAGCAGAACTTTCATCTGAATCCAATTGGAGAGACTTAATTATGGATATCTCTTCCCATTTTCCTCTTGCTCTGACCATTACTTCTTTATTTCCCCGAATCTCCTGGAAATCCCTGTAGTTAGTTTCCATTCTGGTTGATTACCCCAACTGTCACTGAGAGACACCATAGGTTCCTTAGCCCCTGTGCCCCATCACAATCTCATGGGTATCACTAAGTAGGAATTGTGCAACTTCTCCCCTAACTACCATCCTAGTTTCCCCCGGTCCCCTGCTTCCTATCCTTTTCTTCCCCACCTCAAGTTTGCTAACTCTCTCCTGCCTTGATTCCTCACCTAACCCATACACTTTGGTCTTGGGATCTAGGCTATGATGGAAGCAATTTTCATTTAAATATTGTACAGGAAAGTTTACATAAGCAATGCCATTGGTGAAAATCTAAAGAGCTTTTAGAACTTTTCCTTTGAGCTGAAAATCCATCTTTTTTAGAAAGTCTTCTCCCTCCAAGTTACTAATGTACTCTTTCTCCTCAAATTCACTTATATTTACCTATTAAAATATTAGGTTCAATGCTCAGTGTTTTGAGAGCCAGGCTTAGAGATGAGAGGTCCTGGGTTCAAATGTGGCATCATACACTTCCTAGCTGTGTGGCCCATGGCAAGTTACTTAACCCCTATTGTGTAGCTCTTTCCACTCTTCTGCCTTGGAATGAATACACAGTATTGATTCTAAGACAGAAAGTAAGAGTTAAAAAAAAAGAAGAAAGAAAAGAAAAGAAAAGAAAAGAAAAGAAAAGAAAAGAAAAGAAAAGAAAGAAAGAAAGAAAGAAAGAAAGAAAGAAAGAAAGAATTAGAAAGAAAGAAAGCTAGAAAGAAAGAAAGAATTAGAAAGAAAGAAAGAAAGAAAATATCAGGTTCACATAGTTATTCTATCAGTAAACATTTACTAAGCACCTACTATATGACACCATTATGCTAAGTGCTGAAAATACTTAAAGAGGCAAAAGGAGCCCACAAGGAGCTCATGGTCCAATAGGGGAGACAATATGCAAACAAATATTTTTAAACAACCTATATAGAGGATAAATAGGAAATAGTAGAGGGAAGAGAAATAGGCATTGTATGATAGATGGGATTATAACTAGGACTTAAACTAAGGTAGGCAGTAGGTGGAGATAAAGAAGGAGAACATTGTAGGCATGGGAGACAGCCCAAGACATTTTTGTTTTTGCCTTTTAACCACCATACTTAGAAAAGTTCCTGGCACACAGTGGGTAGTTAAATGTGAATTGAATTGAACTTAGTTGAGAAAGCAAGTATAGCCAACAAAGATGAGAAAGGGTTCTTCACCTCTCAGAACAAAAAAATCTTGATTTTGTGTGTGTGTGTTATATGGAAGTCTAGTGATGCCTGTGGACCCTTTCTCAGAATATTATTTTAAATGCATAAAATAAAATACACAGGATTACAAAGGAAGCCAGTTATATTGAAATACAATTATGAAGATTTTGTTTAAGAAAGCAAGTTTACAGACCCTAAATTAAGAACCTTTGCATTAGAGATCATGGTGTGGTCTTAGAATGAGTTAGTCTTGGCCATTATTTATATCTCTTTTTGGTTACTGGACAAAAGGAATAAAGTTAATTCACTTAATTCATGATATAGTTGGTGATAGCATGCCACAAGATTAGAAACCTCCCTCTCTCTTCTCATTACTGTTACTGTGTCGTGAGGACAGCACTGAAATTCCAGTGTATCTTGTTTCCATTCATGGATTCACATTTCTGAGTCTTTTTATCATGTGGGAGTTGAATGGCATTTACTGTGTTGGACACAATAAAAAAATCCTGAAAGAAGGCAGAAATATCAGTCTTATAAGAAAAGCATAGCTATAAATGAAATCATGTATTCTTTAGAAGAAAATTGTAAGGTGGGACAAAATTGCCCCTGAAATGTTGGGCAGAACTTTATTCAATGCATGCCTAAAAATAACTACCATTTTGGGAAAACCATACGGAATACCATATCTGTAGTTGGGTTGCTTAAGTAAAAGAACATGCTTGTTCCTTCTGATGTTCAGTGTAAATCTCAACTACTTGTTTTCCTTCAAAAGCTTGCCCCATTTCTCTTACATAAGCCTTGAGAAAGTTTTCTGGTCATCTGCTTTCTCTCCAGCCAGAAGAGCAAAGCCTGCTCAGTTTCCTTCTGTGGGACAGATGTGATAGACCCACTGCCAGCTGGTTCTCAAGCTTGTCTATCAGTCTGAGAATTAGATAGCTACAGATGTCTGTATGTGCTTTCCCAAAGTCTATCCACACACATGCTCCTAGACTGGACAGGGAAGGGTAAACTTCCTCCAAAGATTCATGACTCACTCATTGCAGTAGAATAATAGGGAGAGGATGCTTTATGAAACAGATTGAGCACCAGTGTGATATCGCATTCTTCTTTAATTTGTCTTTTACCTTAATGAGAATTGGGAGTGAGTAGGGGGAAATCAGCTGGAGTCTGGCCTGAACTAGATGGGGAAATCTCCAATAGTTTGTACCTAGTGCCAAAGGTTAATTTCTAGGTATGTCATTGTGGAAACCCCTCTAGATGTAGAAATGGTGAAATTCCACAGCTATCTAGAAGAATTCACAGGAAGCTTTTTGATTTCTCCCTTCCTCCTTCCCTCTCTCTCTTTCTCTCTTTCTCCCTTCCTTTCTTCCTCCCTTCCTCCCTCCTTCCTTCCTTCCTTCCTTCCTTCCTTCCTTCCTTCCTTCCTTCCTTCCTTCCTTCCAAACCTTACATAAACACCTAGAGTCTTAGAACTGAAAGGAACCAGAGAGGTTATCTAGTCCTACCTTCTGCTCAGTGGAAGAATTCTACCCTGTTTAAATACCTCCTGGGCCAGGGAGCTCTTTATCTGAGACTGCCTCATTGTTGAAAGACTTTTCTTTAAAAGTTCTCTTAGAGTATGGTCATACAATAGGGACCCCTGGACTGATGGTTTTAGAATTTTGCTTTGTCTTGTTCATGTGGGTGTGTGTGGTTGGTTGTTCTTTTTAAGAAGACATAGAGAAAGAAGCTGGGAAATTTCCTTCTAGTTGGCAGCAGGTCACAGAAAACTCTGATTTTAAGCCTTCACCACTCTTTATTTCAGCTAGTCAGTTCTTTGCAGAAAAAAGTCATAGCAACACAGTTGTGGCAATGTGGTCCAGTATTCAGTCTTGACTTTGCCTAGCCCAGCCATAACTTTGCTTATAAGGGATGCATTTCAAGCATGTTCACCTACAAATTTGGGCTAAAGTGGGCCACCCTCAGCAGATTGCTGAATAGGAGGAAAAAAGAAGTTGAGTCAGCATAAAAAGCTTACAAAGGACTTTATGTTCAATGGATTATTCAGATGGAATCAGGAAATTGTCATTATGTCTTAGCAATTTTTTTTTTTAGTAATTCCGTTTGAGGTTTAGTAGAAGGGATATGTTTTTGTTTTTTAATAGAAATATATTATTTGTCCTGTTCTGTCTAAATCTTTGAATTATTTCAAATCAGAGTATGTGACATATTTTATGTATGAAACATATATATATATATATATGCATATACACAGTCAGACTAATGACCCTAAACCAGCTACCTCCACCAGTCAGTAAATCAATAAACATTTATTAAGCACCTACTAGGTGCCACATAATGTGCTAAGTGCTGAGAATATAGATATGAAAATGAAAGACAGCAACCTCATGGAACAAGGCTTCAGTTTCAAAACAAAG
The DNA here is from genome assembly GCF_016433145.1 of Gracilinanus agilis. NCBI lineage: Eukaryota > Metazoa > Chordata > Mammalia > Didelphimorphia > Didelphidae > Gracilinanus > Gracilinanus agilis. Next base: position 57,084,011 of record NC_058134.1, on the reverse strand, counting down.
AGGAAAAGGGACCAAAAGGTGTTGGGGGTGCTAGGTGAGTAGGCTGGCAGAATGTGACCCAGAAGTAAGAAAAAAAACACCTCTGAATCTTTAGAGCTAAGTAAAAGATATGAAGCCCTTTTTAGAGAGGAAGAAGCTGGACTGTGTCATCCTTCTCAGCACGAGCAGGATCTGGGACTAATTCAGCACCAGCCTGGCTAGCTTCTCTCTTAAAGCATGTTCTGAATCCTTTCCTCCAGGGACAGGATCCGAGCACTCGCCCCACCAGTGCTAAGATCGCTGCCTTCATTCCAAAGCTTGGCTTCTGATCCTCTCATGTGGAACATGACAGTTTTCTCTGTGATGGCCGAATTAATTACTGAAGATGGTTTGCTGGCAGACAGTTGGAGACTAATTATTATTGGAACCTTTGGGGCCTTTAGGCCCAATTCTGTGATCGGTGTTGTTAAAAAGGAAAAAACAATATGCAAAAGGACCTTATTTTGTGAACACCTGAGAATGATACAGAATAGCCCAGAAAAATATAGTTAAATTAATGAGGCAGTTGTATTAAAAGCCATTCGACCTGAAAAGAATAAGGTTTGTGGAGAAAAAAATGGTGACAGGGTGATCCCATTCCTTGTTTTCTCATAAATGGAGGTTGGGGTGGCTCAATATTTATAGTAGGCATTTTAAACCAAAGCAAAAACTGACATGGATTGAGGGCAGGGGATGTTTTCATTTTTGCCTTTGTTTCCCCATCAGCTCACCCAGTGTCAGGCACTGTGCCAGCCATTGATAAATGTCTGTTGGATTGAATTAGTTTGAGGGAACTTATTTGAGAGATGTTCATCTGTTGTCTAAGTCTGATTATCCAGTCCATATTTTACTGCTCATATTCCAGGTTTGTGAAATTGTTCTAGCAGGTCATATTCAGGAAGGATTTTTTTTCCCCTCCAGTTAGCTACATCCTGGCCAATGGCAAAGGATTCCTGATCCATGTTTCTAGTGCAGAATCGGCTTTCTGAACCAAGCTGCCTAGCTCACAGAGGATTGGTCTGGGTGCCATCTGGTTTGAAGGAGGCCTTTGGGTGACATTTCATTCCTTTCTATCGAAAGTTGCACTAATAGAGAAAAGAGATGGATGCATCAGAGAGCAGGTGGGTACTGCAGGTGGGCACAGGAAGCCCACGGGCTGACATTCAGCCTCTCATCAGTGATAGGAAAGGATGAGACTTTTATCAAAACCTTGATCACTCTTCTCTGTGAATGTGAGGGCAAGGGGAGGAGAGCAAATGTTAGGAGATAGCGTCAGGAGTTAAGGGAAATGAGCACAGGACATTTCCAGATTATTTTTGTATGAATGTAAGTAGAGAAAGGGAGATAGTTCTCATTCAAAATCCATCTCCTTTTGTAACACTTTGATAGGATAAAACAAAGGATCTCTGCTTTTTGTCCTGCATAGGGAAATCAGAGTATGGGAACTTCCTCTAGCAATGTCTATCGCAGCCTTTCTGTGACTTCAATTATAGCATTGTCATTTCCAACTCCATTTTGCAGAGAAAGAAATTGAGGTCCAAAGAGGCCAAAGTTCAAACAGGTAGTAAAGTGGTAGAACTAAGATTCCCACCTGAACTTAAGGCACATAGAAAATGAAATTATTTGCCCAGGGCCCTACAATAATGTTCAGAGGACAGAACCGAGCCAAGGTCTAACTGATTCCAAGCCTAGCATTCATTCAATCCTGTATGCTCAGTGCCTAGCACGTAGCACTTAATAAAGGTCTTTTTATGGATCTGTCCTGATGGCATTCTGCTTCACATGATTTAGTATAAGGGAAGCAAATACTCATTTATTAAATACCTACTGTGTGCTAGAAGAGGCAGATAGGTGACTCAGCCAGATAGGGTGCTGGCCCTAGAGTCAGGAAAGACATGAGTTCCAAATTCAGCCTCAGACATGTACTAGCTGTGAGACCCTCAACAGGTCATTTAACCTGTTTGTCTTAATCCACTGAAGAAGGAAATGACAAGTCATTCCAGTATCTTTAGCAAGAAAACCCTGTGGACAATATTGGTGTGACACAGGCTACCAGATCACAAAGATTTGGACATTACTGAACAACTAAACAACAAATTGTCAGTAGTTTCAGAAAGAATTTGTACATTCACTAGAGGTATCGAAAGACAACTTCTTCTGTTCCCAGGATTTTTAATAATAGATTTCCTTAAGGAAGATTGTGATTCTTAATTTCTTGTTAAATTAGGTGGCTGGTGTGAAACCATGTACTCAATAAATAGGATGTCTAATCAGTTTTAGTATCTTGGTAAATCAGTCATCAGGTGAGAAATTTAGATTTGAGAGGAATATAAATTTCTCCTTTGTATCTTACTGGGAGGCACCACCTCTCTTCTCTGGAAAGATTCAAAGAGATTTCTACCTCCTCATATAGTTTTCCAGAGTTTAAAGCTGTGTTTGTAAACAACCAACTTCAGCTGTCAGAGTGCCTTAATCTTATATACACACAGGTATATGTATGTGTTTATGTATGTAATGTGTGTGCATATGCATGTACACATCTTTATTACATATGTTCCCTGTTTTCTAGGAGCCTAGCTTTTTGTGTTTTGTCCTGCCCATTAGCTTGTGAGTTCCCCCAGGACAAATACTGTTCTTGCTGTTCTAAAGTTCCTGGCACATCGTAAGCATGTAAATGCTTGTTGACTATTGACTAACTTCTAATTACAAAACCTGTGGTGCAGAGGAGACAATTAAATCATTCACCCCTGTAGTCTCTTCTCAGATCCTGATTTGGCTAAGTTTTCTTACACCCTTACTTTCAGTGCAAGACACTAAAACAAAATGAGAGAGTTTGCTTGAATTGGCTTTGTTAAACCTTATTTTTCTATGCCATAAGCAGACTTTTCTCATGTTTTTTCTTTCTGTCAAGTCATTTAGTCAGCCGGTGTTCTCATTCCTGCTCCAGAGCTCGGGTGTGATGGGCTGACCTATAGACCTAGGCTCAGGCTCAGTCCTCTGGTCCTCAGGGTCTTACTGAACCTGGCCCCACCGCTGCCTGGGCCTATAAAGAGGGGAAGGCCCCAGCCAACAGCACCAAACTCCTGGGTTTTCATTCATGCACTTCAGAAGGAATAGGCTTTAACTAACTGTTGAGAACTTGCCTGATTGATGACGAGAGGGCTACTGAATACATAGCACCGTTAGCCACTCTGAGGGGTATAAAGAAGCATATAGCCACAACAATGGGGTGAGAGCAACACTTTACTGGAAATGTATGTTTCTCTATAATTGTATTTTATTTGGACAAAGATGCTGCATGAATAGAAGTAGAAAGAGATAGGAAAAGTGTATTGGCCCCTCAGATTCTGGTGAATGCCATGTTACTTTTAGGTAAACTGTCTAATCTTTAGAGAAGGGAGGAAACTTTTTAAAAAAAGTCTCTTTCTAAAGAACAGCCTTCGTGGGAACAATCTGGGTTCCCATCCTGCCTCTGGTTCATACTGAGTGAGTGGTGCTGGTCAAGCTGCTTAATTTCTGTTACAGGAAACTCTTTTAAGACAACAAATTTCTGGTCCATCTCCTCTCACAGATAACTCATATTCTGACATTAATAGTTTGTTATTTGTAGATCATATTTATTATTATGATGGTTTTGAGTTGCTTGGAAATTAAGAGCTTTGGGTTCTGGTTTGGGCAATGCCATTAACTTCCTATGTAATCTTGGGCAAAGAAGGGTGTCTTGTTATGAAAAGTGCCCTAGACTGACAAGTCTGGACTTTAGAAGTTGTTCGGTGACACAGTGTGTAGAGTTTCAGGGATGGAGTCCAGAAGACCAGAATTCAAACCCATTTGTGGCCCTGGGCAAGTCATTTCATCCTATTTGGCTCAGTTTCCTCATATGTCCAGTGAGCTAGAGGAGGAAATAGAAAGCCACTCCGGTATCTGCCAAGAAAACTCCAAATGAGATCACAAAAAGTTGGATTGAAAATGGACTAAACAACAGTAAAGGTTCTTCCTAACCTTAAAGTTGTGTGGTTCCATGAAAACTCTTCTTAATTTCCTCCAGAATGGATAAATATTAAAACCAGTGATTTTCATCAAGTTTTAAAGTCCTCCCTATCCTGATTATCTTGATGTGTAATACTTCAAAGGGCATAGATTTGATCATGGAGTAGGGATTGTAGCAACAGCGTTCTCCCTCCTCATTTATCTCTGGCTCCTGTCTTCCCTGGCTTTCTTCAAGGCCTAGCTTAACATCCCACGTTCTACAGGGAAGCATTTCCCAGGCCTCTTTAATCCTCCCAGTTCCTACCTTCTAAGATTACCTCAATTTATCCTGTATCTGTCTTCATTGTATATTATTGTTCGCATGTTTTCTTGTCCATTAAAGTGGGAGCTCCTGAGAGAAGGGATTACTTTGAACTTTCTTCATATCTCCAGGGCTTAACACATTGCTTGCCACATTGTCAGCATTTAATAAATGCTTATTGACTAATTTGTTAGAACCATATAATGTTGAAGTGGGAAGCAAAGGACCTTAAGAGACCACTAAGTTCAACCCTCTCCCTTACTGTATAGATGAGGAAGCTGAGGTCCAGAGAAGTGTACTAAAGCCAAGAGGTGGACACCTGGGTGGCACAGTATAGCATGCAGGGCCTGGAGTTAGGAAAACTCAACTTCTTGAATTCAAATCTGGCCTCAGATCATCATCACTGTTACCTTGGGTGAGTCATTTAACCCTGTCTATAAAATGATCTGGAGAAGGAAATGGCAAACCATCTGGTCTCTACAAGAAAACCCCAAATGGGGTCAGAAAGAATCAGACCTAACTGAAATGCCTGAGCAACAACAAAAAAAGACCAAGGAATAATAAAGAGCAGAACGAGAATTTGAACCCATGTTTCCACCAATCTTGTCATAATATTTGAAGCAACGTATCTTAGCCTTTCAAGAGAAATTTTATAAATGAAACAGTCCCAAGTTCAGACTGCCATTCCTGGAGAAGACATTTCAATAGCAATTCTTTCATGATGCCAGTAATAATAAAGGTACTGGCTAAAGTTTTTTAAAAAGGCTGGAGATGGATTTGCTGATTGTGCATTAAAATCACATCAGTGAAGTGGTGGAGTTGCAGCTGGTAGGAACTTTAGAGGTTCTCACACCCCAGGCCTTCATCTTACAGATGAATGCATTGATGTACAGAGTGATGGAAATAATAATGGCTAACATTTCTGTAGCGCATACTACATGCCCAGGCACCGTGCTAGATGCCTTTTGGTTAGCATCTGGTTTGATCCTCCCCACAACTCTGAGAGGGAGGTGCTGCTATTATCCTCATTTTACAGAGGGGAAAATGGCCAAATAGGTTAAGTGATATCCTTGAAGCTATACTCCTATCCAAGGGAAGATTTGAACCCTGGTCTCCCTGAATCCAAGGCCACTTTCCTGTCCACTAAGTAACGTTACTTCTCACAAAGATACAATAGACTCTGAAAGGAGTCACCTCATTTTTTTTTAAACCCTTACCTGCCACCTTAGAATCAATACTGTTCTTGGTTCTAAGGCAGAAGAGTGGTAAGGGTAGGCAATGGGGGTCAAATGACTTGCCCAGGGTCACACAGCTGAGAAGTGTCTGAGGCCAGATTTGAACCTGGGACCTCCCATCTCTAGGCCTGGCTTTCAATCCACTGAGCTACCCAGCTGCCCCCATCACCTCATTTTTAAAAGAAACAGAATTATTATGTTTTAGAGAATCCATTCAGTTTGGAATTTGGAAAGACTGAAAATTCATCTTTTTCATTCTAAGAATAAGGAAGTGAAAGTCAGTTCACTACAGACTCAACATTCTTAAGTCTTTTCATCTTTGCCCAACTAGAATACTTGATGTATTTTTGTTAGGCTTTTAAAAAATTCACGTTTCATCTCTTCATTGAATGAATCCATTGAATGCTTCCTGTTCACAATATCCCGTGCTAGGCTCTAGGCCAGGGGTTCTTAATCTTTTTTTATGTCCTAGACCCCTTTGGCAGCAACTGGGGAAGTCTGTGGAGCCCTTCTCACAATAATGCTTTTGAATGCATAAAATAAAATGCATAGAATTACAAAGAATGAATTATATTGAAAAGCAGTTATTAAAATACCTGATTTTTAAAAGCAAATTCACTGATCCCAGGTTAAAAAGTCTTGCTCTAGGAACCTAGATGCAAGGAAATATAAATATGCCTCTGTATTTAGGTGATGCCATTTTCACAGATAAATATAGTATAAATTAGAATATGATGATGCATAATAGACACAAAAAGCTTGAGATTAGAGGAGGAAATTTTCTCTTGAAGCTCTTGAACTAGAGAAGACTTTAAGGAGACTTGGGCTTAAAAGATGAGTATAAAATGTCAGTTGGGTTAGGATTGGAGAGACTTACCAGAGCTAGGGAAAAACAACAGTGTTGGAGGTAGCAAAGCAAGGGACATTTGCAGGGATAGTGATGAATGCAATTCTATTTTGAAGGGGGAATAGTATAAAATAATCCTGACCTTTACAGAAGGCCTTGAATGTCACATTTAGAAGCTATACTTTACCTAGAAAGTTAAAGAGGGAATATTAAGTTGAAGTAAATAGAAGAAATAAAAAATAAACATAGATTATCAAAGGCAAAGAAAGCCTACATATTCCCTATTAGAATTATTTGAAAATAAGACATTTATGTAATATAGTAAGACAGTTATTTTATATGATTAACATTCATGTCCATCAAGGTATTGTATTAACTTTGGAGGGTGGGAGTGAAGATGGTGTATTCTATTTGTTCTCTCTGTACCTCTAGAGAAGGACCTTTTAGGTGTGGAAATGTATTTCACTGAAGTGGATAGGTGACCTAGAGTCTGAAAGAATTGCCAGATTGCACTGAGAAGTGAGTGAATGGCCTGTTATCCATCTATCTTGTATCATAGGGCAGTTAGGTGGCACCATAATGCATAGAGTTCCAGGCTTGGAGATTTGGAAGATTTGTCTCCCCAAGTTCAAATTTGGCTTCAGACACTTACTAGTTGTATGACCTACAAGTCACTTAACTTTGCCTCAGGTTTCTCTTCTGTAAAATAAACTGGAGAAGGAAATGGCAAACCACTCCAGTATCTTTGCTAAATGGAGTAACAAAGAGTTGAACTTGACTGAAATAATGGACTAACAACATTGTGTCTCATACATAGGTTGGTTTTGAACCCAGTTTTCCTGATATGAGGCCCTTAAGCCACATAACCTCAATATTGATGTGTTTTATGTTTGTTGTTTTTGCATATTTAATAATAATATATCAAATAGTAATGTTTGCTAATTTTAATATATACATTAATACTTTCTTTACATTTTAAATATAATGGAATGTACATTTCTTTTTATATGCATTTTATGCTTGTTGAAATAATTATGCTTTTGTCAAAGAAAAACAGATTGAGTTTGTGGTTTAAGAGTTTATGTTACAAAATACACAAGCTTTTAAGTGCCTTGTAGATACAGTGCTAAAAAGTGAAAAGCAGCCATGTCCCTGCTCTCAAGGAGCTTATAGTCTTCTGAGGGAATCCAGTATGCGTAGGTATGCACTGTTCACACCAGTTGTCATTCTGTTTCCTCAGTGTCTTGCTTAGCATTTGGAGCGTGGAACACAAAAACCATTTAAATATTACATTGACTTGAAAATGTATGGTTAAGGAGCCCTGTGCTCTAACTGAAATTTTATGGGCAGGTAAATAGAAGTAGGATAAGATTTCCCAGAAACCGTCCACCTTGGCTTCTATGATTGTGTGATCCAAACTGCTAATTATGTAGCGAGAGCTTCATATATAGAGATGTTTAATCAATTGGCAGACGGTTGTCAATAAATATGTGTCTAGGGTGGCTCACCATAGACAGGCTAATGAAGTACCCTCTGGGAGTGTCAGAATTATTGGGAAAAAAAATCTTTCTTTCTCTACTCTGGGCAATTTGCCATAAGTTATTAGTCTCCCTCTGTTTCAGAAAAGAGTGCCCTTCAGCGCTGCCATTGCCACCTCTATGGATAAAAAGTACCCAGGGAAGGGACCAGGGGAATGGATACATTGTTCAAGGACTAGCAAGAGAAAGGGACTGATAGAGTAGGGACAAGACAGCATTGCCGTATTTAAATATCTATATATTTGGAGAAATGTTTGAGAGGTAAATCCTAGAACTGATAAGGAAGCCCTCTCTCTCAGTGGGGTACACGGTTTCTCTACCTCCCGGTGAGGTATTATCCCTGTGTTTTAAAATACCAGTTTAAAAGATATCAAAATATTTGATTTTATATCACCTTTCTTTCCAAATGTATCTCTCCTCCCTTTTTCCTTCCCAGAGAGATCTCTGTTATACCAAAAAAAGAAGAAAAAAGAAATCAACAAAACTAACCCTTATATCGCCCAAGTCCTATGTTATATGTAGTATTCCACACCCATAGTCCCTTACCTCTGTGAAAATTAGATTCTCATAGCACTTCTGTGAGTCTAGGCTCAACAACTATCATTTCCTAGAATTCATTTTTTAATTGTTTCCATTTATATTTATTAGTCAATATTTTATAAATCCTGTAGCGTAGACTCTGAGGATTCATGGAAAGTGATGTGCCACTTAATGGGGAGAAGGGATGAGGGTGTGTGTGTGTAGTGAGTGAAGGAACTAGAACTCATGCCTGGGGCTTCCTCCTAATGCAGTATCCTTTCCATTTAGGGTCTAGTTAGAGATGTGTGCATGTGTGTTACATTGCATTTATAGCTCACTGTCCTAGAACAAAAGGAGTCTTGTGGTTTCTTTTATCCCTGCTAATACAGGCAGTTTTTCACCCACTCATATCTCTCTACCACATCCCCTTCTCTTTATCCTTTCCTTACAGCATTCCCTCCTCCCCCATCTCTAATTATGTAACCTTTCATTTAAACATACTGTATTCAGTGAGTCCAGTGTCCCTTCTTAGCTTTCCAGGCTTCTTCCACTTCACTTCCTGGCTTATATATATTCATCTGTCCTGTGACACTAGCCTCCTGGCTCTTCCCTAAACAAAACGTTCCATCTCTCAGCTCCAGGCATTTTCTCTGGCTGCCTCAGAGGCTGGGAATATTCTCCTTTAAGTCCCAACTAAATCCCTCTAGATTTCCAGTATTTTCTCACATTCATTTCCTATTTATCATATATATATGTGTGTGTGTGTGTATGTGTATATACATGTATATATACATACACACACACACACACACATATAGCTTACTTCATATATTTATTTTTGGGGACACTGTCTTCCCTGTTAGATTATAAGCTCCTTGATGGCAGGGATTGCCCTTTGCCTCTTTTTGATTCCCCAGTGTATAACATAGTTCCTGGCAAACAGTAGGCACTTAATAAATGTCAGTTATTTGATTTATGGATGGGTGGATTGATGTGGCACTTTGGAAAGCACAGAGTACCCCAAAAGGATTGGTGGGGAAGATATAGTTAGAAAAGTACTTTGTAAACCTGAGGAATTACAAAATATGGATTCCTCTCCCAAGGATACTGTTGAAGGTGCCAGAGGTATGCTCTATGTCAGCCTTTAAGATCATTCTGACCATCTGGAAGAAGCCGATAACTTTCCCTACTGAGACCTTTCCGGGTTTAAAATTTCCATGTCCCAGCTCTGCTCCCCAAGAGGATACTTGGACACCAGCAGCCAAGCCTGAGAGTCCTGCCTCTGAGGGCATTGGGACAGTCAGCAGGAGTCGACCAGGTTGAAACACACCAGACTCCCAAGTGACACGAGCTATTTATAGTTGATGAATAGGTGAAAAAGTTGACTATGTGCACTAAAGTTTGTTCTTGTCCCTCTGCAGGACTGGAAAAAGAAAAGGATTCCTTAACTCACCATTCAGACCTGTACTATTGAATTCACTTATTAGAATTATAGGATACGTAACAGAAGAGAACCAATGAGATCATCTCCATCCAGTACATTTCATTTTACAGACAAAGAAACTAAGGCTTACAGAAGTGAAGTGGCTGGTCTTAGGGACTCATCCTGCCTAGGTTTTACTGCATTTTTGTTGTTGTTGTTAATAAATACTCAGCAAGCAGCAATCCCATCTGGCAGCAGCATAGAGAGAGCATAAAAGTGAAGAACTAGTAACAACACTTAAATACTGATGTTAGGCACCTCAGTGATAGGGTAAAAAGGTGTCCCTTTATTGTAGAATTCTTAACTAAATTCTTGACTACAGTTAATTAGAATGCCAGCTGGACTATTTAGGTTCCTTCTTTTTAAAAACAAATTTTGCTTATCAAAGTTTGACCAAAACAAATCTGATCAGTTAACCAAGAAATATGTGACTGGATAGTCTTCATAAAGCTGTGGGTTCCTTGGAATATGGATATAATGGTAGAAAAAATACAGTTCTCTCTTGAATCATAGAGCTTGAAGAGACCTTGGAAGCTAACCAGTCTAATACCCTTGCTCACCCTCCCTCCCCCCCATTTTTAGGGATCATGAACCCTAGAAGGGAATTACCTTATCTAAGGTCAAATGGAGAAGAAGTAACAGGGCTAATATTTGAGCCTTGGATCTTCTGGTAGCATTTTTCTCCCTGGACCACATTGCCTTATCAAGATTTTTCCATCTCATTGGGGAGAAGAGACATCTTTTTGTGGTTATTGCTCAGTTATTTTAGTTTTGTCTCACTTTTCATGAACCTATCTGGTCTTTTCTTGGCAAAGATACTGGAGTCGTCCTTCTCCAGCTCATTTTAAAGATAAGGAAAGTGAGGCAAACAGGGTAAAGTGACTTGCCCAGGGTCACACAGTAAGTTGAAGAAGTAGCTTAAAAAGAATAGGACATTTAATGAAGGACATAAAGAGTCACATCTTCCCAGCACATTTCTTGACAATAAGCAAGGTACTCATGATTGGAGTGTATCCTTGCTACATGGAGACGCTGCTTCAGCTTGCTGACTGAGCCTTCTTCATGTACTGATCTGATCAATGAGTATTTTCCTTACTTCTCACACCTTCTTCTGCCATCAGGTGGTGTATACACATACTCATAGCTCCCTTAAAATGAATATACACTGATAACATAGTTTTCAACCACAGGCCTTTATACAGAATATAATTCTATTGGTCATTACAGTTATCTGCCTATAAAGGTCAATGGTATTCTTTTCAACAAAAGGCTCTCTCAGCTCCAGCATTCAGTGACTTCTCTGAAGGTAGCATTTCCATTTTATCCCTCTTGTGCTCATATGTGTTACATGAATGATTCATGAGTGGGCAGAGGAAAGCTCCCTTTGCTTTTCTACCAATTAACCCATGTCTCAGTTCCCTGTTACCCTTGGCAAGTGTTTTCTTTATTCAGTCCCTGGGAGAAAGAGTTGAGAAAGAATTTTTAGTCTTCCACTATCCATTCCTCAGACCTATTCTGGGGGCAGAAGACCTCCATTGTTTGTCATGCAGCTGTTTCAGTCATGTCAGACTCTATTGACCCCATTTGGAGTTTTCTTGGCAGATACTGGAGTGGTTTGCCATTTCCTTCTCCAGCTCATTTGACAGATGAGGCAGACAGAGTGATGACTTGCTTAGGGTCACACAGCCAGTAAGTATTGGGGACTAGATTTGAACTCCAAGTCAGGTACTTTATCCACTGTGCCACCTAGCTGCCCCCTTTCCATTTCTATACAAGTAATTGACTCAGTCTACTCTGGTTTCAAACAGGCCTTCTGGGTAGTCCAGTGGCCTGAAAGTTTCTAAGTCTTTTGCTTTCTCTGCTAGGAGTGACTTAAGAATTAGGCCCTGTGTAATTTATCTGAAGGGACCACTTACTTAGTTCAGGGGCTCTTTACCATTTTTGTACTGTGGGACCTCTTTGGCAGTCTGGTAAAGCCTTTTTGGATCCCTTCTCAGAATAGGATTGCTAATGCATAAAATAAAATACATAGGATTACAAAGGAAACCAGCTAAGGAAGAGTGGCTTAATTTGAGAAATCTAGACATCCTCATGAGTGTTCCTGAGTTCTAAGCCTCCTTTGACTCTGACGTGTTAATATTCATTGACTTCCTGTGGCTTTGAATCACCAGTAATTGAAGGAGGATTGTGTGAAGATTTAAGTTGTAATGTACTTTTTCTTGACTTTGCTTTAAATCTTGTGCTAATTATTGGCAGTGGGGTTCAAGACTTGAGTTTCAGTTCAATTTAAATTTCACTCAAAAATGAGACTTTATTTCATTTGAAAATTTGTAATTCTGTTCAATTACTTGCTATGGTAAGGGGATTGGGTATGGAGTTTAGAGGGCTTGAGTTCCAATCCCAGCTCCGCATTTTACTAACCATATGACTTTTAGGTAAAAAATCATTTCATCTTTCTGGACCTTATTTTCTTTTTCTGTAAAATAAGGGAGTTAGTTCTTATAATTTCCAAGTTTTCTTTCCACCGTAAGTCTTCTTCTCCTATAGATTCCAATTCAGTAACCCAAAGAACCTCATAACCCATGGCTGCTGATATTCTTTATAAATCATTCTTTCATCTTTGCCAGTTGCTTGACCAAGAAGAATCAGTCTAAACATTCATCTTGTTACTCACATTGAGAGTAGGAAGCTATCATTGAAGAGAGTTCATCATTTCCAATAGTTTTTGACAGGCCTTTGGGTAGACCAGATTGATAAGAGTACAATGGAATGAAGGCTAAATTTTGAGCTGAAGGACCTGCATTTAAATCCTGTTTCTGCTGTATGACCTTGGCCAAGTCATCGACCTTTTATGAGTCTTCCATTCCTCATCTGTAAATTATAAAGTTTGATTAGATGACTACCAATGACTTTTCTAGATTTGATATGTTCCCATTTTGGCCTCCCTTCTGGTTTTAGAAATGCTTTCAGTTTATCTTTAACCTCTATGGAATTATTTCTTGAGTATCTAAGTTGAACTTGAATTATGGTTCAGATTGTGACTGTGGAGAGAGTGGATTTTGAATAGGAACTGGGGATAAATCCCTTCCCTGGCCCTCAGTGCCTATCTATGTGACTCTAGACAAGCTTACGTAACTTCCTGGACCTTCCTTTGTAAAATGAGAGGATTAAATTAGATTATTTGTCAGATCCCTTCCAGCTTTAAATCCTATTATATATTGGAGATCTGTTCTGGAGAATCCCCTGGATGAACAGTTTAAAACATCAGTCAAGGTGGCCCCCTGAGCAGTTTCTCACTAACTAGACAAACTTCTCATTTACAGTTTTGAATAAAGCTGCTTCTTGCTTTAGAAGAAAAGCATGGGTCAGCTGGCTTCTTTGTTCAGTCTTCTCTCCCAGTGGCCTGATTCCAGTATCTCTGAGCATTTTGTGATGCTCATGAACCATTTTGGGGAAGTTAGTGATTTCAGATTGGGGCCTGAATTCATTGGGGGTGGTGGGAGGCATTCTGGGATTACTGTCATCCTTTGGTTGCTCTCGTTTTCTTAACAAATTAATAGCATGTGTAAAAAGTAGGCAAGTAGATTATTGGATCCTATTCCTTAGAGAACTTGCACTAAATTTATTTGTGTCCAGGTAACAATTGAGGCTATGAGTAGGAAGTAAGCTCAGAGGCTATCCAGTAGTACAGCCCTCCTCTAGCATTTCTGTAATTTTCCCCTCTCACTCCTTCACACTCATTTCTGAACTTGCTTTTTGTAACCTTTGTTCTGTAGATCCTTCTGTTCTTCCAGTCGACATTTCACATTTTTATGGGTTGTAAGGTGGTGCAGTGGATAGAGCAGTGGAATAGGAATTAGGATAATCTGAGTTTGAGTCCTGTATTTTACAAACGAGGAATCTGAGACGGAGAGGGGTTAAGTTACTCAGTTTCCACATCTGTAAAATGAGCAAAATAATAGTACCTACCCTCCCCCCAAGGTTATTGTGAGAATCATATGAAGTAACATTAAGGAAACTCTTTGCCAACCTTAAAGTGCTAAATAAATGCCCGCTATAATTTTAAGGTTTATAATACTTTCTTTACAACAGTTCTGTGAAGAGGTAAATTCAGGTATCATTATTCTCATTTTATAGATAAGGAAATGTGTCTTCTAAATTGAAAACTCTCAGAAGACAATAACCCATCATTCATCTCTATCTTTCACAGCACCCAACATGGTTATCTACAATGTAAGAGTTCACAAATATTTATGTTTAGCCACAAGCTGGCATTGGTAGCCACTACCCTGATCTTATTCAACAATTCTGCACTCTTTTGTTTATCAATCAATAACCTTTTGTTACTTTTGAATTAAGAGAAGTACCTTCTCCCTGTAGGATAGTACCAACCCTACTGCATCAGTGATTGAGTGCTACAGAGAAGCAGACAAACATATTTAAATGTTGCATAGTGTTCTTATTCACTATAGAATCAATAAATATATAAATAATGTTTAATAAAAGAGATATAATTCATAATAATAAAGTATCTACCAAGAAGCAGTGAACCTACTATTCTTCAAAATCATAGAAACCTCTAGAAGTCCAAGAAAGGTATACTGTAATTTCTGTGCTCTAAGAGGACAAAGTTAAATGTACACGAACTAGTTTCCACTTTACGGTGACCCCACCTTAGTACCAGTTATTCAGGTGTCAATACCAAAATCTTGGAGGCATTTTGGATCTTGGATTTGTACAACAGGAATGGATTTGAGATCCAAATGAAGCAGGGATCTCAGCTGTGCCCAGGTTATAAGGCTTAGTTCTGACTATCTTGGTGGCTGGGATCACTGACTTTTGACAATAGTTGGAGGCAGTTATGAAGCAGGGTGAGTGGACTCAGAGGCCAACTGAGGAGAAGCCCTCCAACTTTGTGTTTCCTGGTATAATCTTCTCAATGTGCATCTTTGCCATTCTTGAAGACCAACAGGGAGGAAGAGCTAGCTGTTCTCTTATTCTCTGACTCTTATCTTTAATGAATCAGGATTATAGATTGAGAGCAAGAAGGGGTCTGAGAGATCATGTAGTCCAACACTATTCACTCAGTATTATTTATTTTTCTTATAATTCATGGGGGTGTAGATTTAGAGGCATGAAACCTACATTACTATGTTGGTCTTTTGCCTGTTAAGGAAACATGCTATGCAACAACAAACCTAGGAAAGTGGCTAAATTATGGGGAGATAATTCCCTTTAAATAATAGAAGGAAAAAAATAATAGAAGGAATTCCTTTTTCTGGGGCTTAAAGAGTTTGTTTACAGACCACTAAATATTTGATAGAGGTGTCAGAGAAACTTTAAAGCTAAATTGGAGGAAGCCTCTGCCGATTTAAAATAAATCAGATACTTTTTCTTAGAATATAATGTAATTCAGGTGGAAAAATGATTGCGCTTAGTTACCTACACTCTGCTTTTCTGGAAGGCTTCTACTTGGAGCAAGATAGTCTTGTATTTATGTCTATGTAATTCATAGGTGACAGACAAAGTCATAATTATGAATTATTTTTAATTTTTTTATAATTGTTCATCCTTTTTTCTTAAAACCCTTACCGCCCATCTTAGAATCAATACTGGGTATTGATTGGTTCTAAGGCAGAAGAGTGGTAAGGGCTAGGCAGTGACTTGCCTAGGGTCACACAGCTGGGAAGTGTCTGAGGCCAGATTTGAACCCAAGACCTCCCATCTCTGGGCCTGGGTCTCAATCCACTGAGCCACCCACATGCCCCCTAATTGTTCATTCTTAATGAACTTTTTCACTGCTGAGAATAAAAGTTTGGTGAAATATGAAGAAGGATACTTCTTTCCATCTCATTTCAGAGGCAGTTCATTTATTGATGGTGGAGTGATTGGGGAGAGAAGGTCTTAGGGGAAAAGTAGAAATATCCTTTAAAATGCAATTATGCCATCTAACAGTCAAACACTGAGCCTGTCACCTAACCTTTTAATTATCCACTGTAGCAGGAATTGACAGTTTATAGTAAAAATGACTAGCGTACCTCATAGTTTGGAGGGCTTTCAAGCATATTTGTATGATTTTTGTGGTGGTTCAGTCATGTATGACTCTTTGTGAGGACACCTTGGGGTTTTCTTGGCCAAGATACTGGACTGGTTTGCCATTTTCTTCTCCACCTCATTTTACAGATAAGGAACTGAGGCAAACAGTGTTAAGTGACTTGCCCAGGATGGAACATGTGAAAGTGATTACTGATTATTGATTTATGTTTAAGAGTTTTGTTAGTTATAATAGTAACCATGGTAACCAAGGTTTTAAGACTTAGAGTATTATGCAGGTCTAATTCCCAACGCTGAATAAGCAAGAAAAATAAGCATGCCAGTTGAGGAAGATAAGAAAGATAGATGAAACATGATTTAACCTAATCACAAGATGTTTTCCTAATAGGAAGCTCCATGGGTACCAGGACTGATAGAAAATAACAAAGGCTGCCCCCTCCACCACTCCTTAATACCATGGATTCTGGAAAGAGGGCACTGTAGAGTTAGTTGTCATGAGTTCTTCCAAGAAGATACTGACCACATTTGGTTGTTATGGTCACCAAGATGGATAAAGACTCTTGGTCAGAAGGTCACATGCTATTAATGACCATTCACAATCTTAATTTGGGAGTCATCTCACTAAATCATATTAAAAAGCTGCTCTGTGTTAGGGGTCTTTGGTTACTGAGGGACCATTGATCTCTATTATTGGTAACTGCTAGCCTTGCCAATAAATAGGTTAAGCTTGTGTTGCAGTTTCTCATTATTACAGATTTATCTCAGATTTACCTTACATAGTCAGTAAATGTCTGAGGCCAGATTTGAACTCACAAAGATGACTTTTTCTAATTTTAGGCTTGGCATTGTGCAACCTAACTTGTTCACTGGTATAGAGTACTCCTAATTAAAAATCTCCCTCTTCCAATGCAGATCAGCACCTCTCTGATGTTAGAGTAAAAGAATCTCACTGAGGTGTGCTTCTCTGAGTCTATTTCCATTTTTGGACCAGATTTCCCTAAAAGGGAATATTCCTAACCAAGAAAATCTTTTAAAAAACAAGTTAGCCCTACGTTTGTCTTCCGCAGCTACTCTTTAATTATTCTTAATCATTCTCTAGTGAATCAACCCGTATTAGCAAAGCTAGTAGATTAATGAGAATGATACTTAGCATCTGGTGAGGAAGGTCTGAAGCCACCTTCCCAGGTAGAGTCTGAAAGCCTGGGAATGTGCCTGGTCAAAGGTCAAGTATTTGCTATAGACTCAGCCCCATAAGGTGAGAGAAGTAACCTACAAGTAACCTGTAAGGTTAGGAAGTGATGTGATCTCTCTGAGGGGTCAGAGGCTGTACGGTACAGTAAATTCTAAGAGCTTGAGGCATATCAAAATTCCAGTCCTCAAGTTTATTATACAGCATATCAAATGAATTTTTCATATGAGTCTTTTACTTTAAAGAACAAACTTGAAAAATTCCCATTTTTCATCAGTCATGTCCTTTATGGAGTTAATGCATGTAGTGTGCCCTTTAAAGCATTCAGGGGGGAAAATGAATTTAATGTAAGCAGAATGGTGTTTGCAAGTTAGAGTTGTGTGAGAGACTGTTGACAAATTTGTAAACATTACCCTGGACTTCTGAGTGAACCAAGAGTTATTACTGAATGAAAAAAAAAAATAACTGAATCAAATTCCTAATACTTCATCAGATCCAGATCCCATTTCTTTTAAGAACTACACTGCAAATCAAATTGAAGATTAATAGGAGAGGGAGGGCCCAAATTAATGGCAAGATTAATGGGTGGAAGCAACTTCAGTAGTGCGGATATGTGGTACATTTCCTTAAGAGGTGGTCTGTTTGTGAATTGCTCAATTACATTTTTAGCAAAATCTAATCTGAGTAAGGGAGAGCTGACTCGCAGAGATAGTTTAGTATAATTCCCTCAGTACTCTTGAAATATAACAAAGCAAGGAACAGTATAATGAAAAATAATGTGGAGGTAGCTGGGGGCTTAACTTATGATCTGTGTTCATTACAACAAATGACACTTAGACTGCAGTGTTCCCATAAAGATTATTGTCTCTTATGTAATAGGGTTCCCACCTGAATAGATTCTAGAACAGCTTGGGCTGTGAAGAGGATAGTACCTGTACTGTAGGAAGAGAACTTTAGGACCTACTATAGACCTTTATGATTTTGAACTTAGCATTAGTGAGTCATGCATTGGAATCCCTAAACCTGAGCCTGGAATAGATTGGAGATAATCTGATCTCCAGCATGATCTTTATTTGGAATCTTTTCCTTTCCTTTTATAAGGAAATATATAATAATATACTCAAACTCACCATTCCCTTACTTGGAGAGAGGAAGTAGGAAAGGAAGGAGAGATTGGATAGGGAATTTAAAAAATGGATGAAGAGCTTTGAGGACTTATCCCTAAATTTTGTTGGCATTGTGTGATTTTTAACTAAGTTCAGAGTAAACTATCTCAAGTTTAAATGCCTTATGAAAAAGAAAGTAATGAGGATTTTTTTCTTCATGTTTTTTTACTTCTTCAAAATAAGTAGGATTAGTAATGATTTGACTTGAGAAATAACAATTGGCTAGATTATTTTCAGATGGTAATTCCTAGAATGGAGAAGTTGCTTTTTTATAGTTTCTTACTTTTGTTGACTTATTCCAACCTGTTGCCCCTAGGCTAGGGAGAAACTGGAAGGAAAGAAGATTCATATACATTTAGTATTCCAGCAGTCTTTTTGCTCTATATTGTTTTTAGTTTCTGAAAGTCCTTTAATCAAAAAATGGAGAAAATAAGTCCAACATACCTAAAATGAAGAGAGAGCAGCAGCTCCTCTGCTCAGATCTACCGTATTGAAAGAATATCCCCACCATTTTCATGTGATAAATTAACTACTGCCAAATAACACTATCACAATGCTGAGAGTCCAGTGGTTAAAACTTAGGTTTTATTATGCTTAAGCATAGGTGCAGAGCCCAGGAAAATAACACTTGAAACTCCTACTAACTCCTCTTTTGGATCTAACAAAGCTGGTATAGCTTCTAATTACATCAGAGAGACAGAAAAATAATTTTTGATTATACAACTATCTCATATATTCTCTTAGACCATAAAAGTTTGAAAGACCTAAACAGAATCATAATCTCACATATCTTCGAAAGCCATAACCGTTGAACTAACTTGGGCTTCATAAACTAAGGCAAATTATAGATTTAAACACTAGGTTTGCAAAATCTACTGGCTGGGTTAAAAGATAGTTGGGCTCCTTCTACAAACATAGTTAGTTGTTCCCCTTGAAGAAATTGGATTAAAATGTGTAGAATTGAATTGAGTTGAATTAAATTTTGAAATAGTGTTTTTAATTGAATTAAAATTTACTATATTCCTTTCTTCTCCCAGGACATAGAATAATTTTAAATGACAGTTTCTTTTCTCAGAAATGTCTAAAAACTTTCCCTTATCATGATCATTCCATGATTGGGATTCTAGTCAAGTCAGTTAATGTTAATCTCCCAAGATAGCTAAATAACTTCCTGATCTGGAAAGGTAGGCCCAAACCCACTAACACATTAAAGATTAATGAAAGAAAATAAAAAATATCTCATAACAGTATCAAAGATAATGGTGTCATCCTTAAATGGTCAGGAAAGCTGACACTGATCCAGAAGACAGGATGGGGAAATGAGGCATTTTGTTTTCATTTCAATCTATTTGATCCTTTACTACTTGTCTCCATTATTTAGTCTGAAAGTCTAAGTTTCTAGGACATCACACATAGCTTCAAATAGAGGTATAAAAATAAGCAGTAGAACTAAATTCCAGTCTGCTTTTAGATAATTTTTGCCATTCACTCCTTTAAATTAGTAAGTAAAACTGAGCTCACTAGAGTCTATTTTCTCTGTTGCCTATCCTACTTGGGGATCTTTCCTGCTTTCTTAACACCAGGTTACTTCTTAATATAGTCACTATTACAGGTGATAGATACACAGTTGTAAAATAACTTTGCTTGAAAGGAAATGAATATGTTGAGCATATAATAATTTTAAAGAAAATGAATAATTAAAGGAGAAATAAATGCAGAATATTTTCTTTTGAAGTTTTCCAGAACATTTTCTTTTTAAAAATTGTCCCATTAAATTCCTCCCTTCCAAACCTATTGCCATTGCATAAAGTTTCCATGTTTAGCAAGAGCTAGAAGCATCAAGAGCTTATTGGAAATAATCAGAATTTATCAGTGGATAAAATGTTTAGTTTGTGTATGTGTGCATACATATGTATATATCTGTGTCTGCATCTATGTAGTAAAAAAAAAGTGTCCTTTCAGGAAGCAATAATTGAGAAATTTAGTTGAGCTATGTTTAAAGTCTCCCTTCAAAAGCAGTTAGGAATTTTTAGCAGAAAAGCAGTGATTCAGTATGAATAAATCATATTCTTTAGCAATCTTGGAAATTGTACTTGGATTCTCACTGTGATTCTATCACTAATTAGTTTTGTCATATTATTCAAGGATAAGTTGCTTGACTACTCAATGACTTGGTTTTCTTAACTGTTAAAGGGAGATGATATTTTTCCTTCTTGTTCTATAGGGTTGTTGTAGAAAGATTGAATAAATGAATGTGTGGAAAAGCACTTTGTAAAAGCAAGGGCTACACAAGGCTAACCTAGTTTTTATAAACATCATGTATTTTCTGCCTTATCCTATTTCTTGGGTAAATACATGCAAAAGACTTTTTAGACTCCCACAAGGTAGCAGTTTCCAAACTTTTGAAATTATTGTGCATTATTTCTCATAACAGTGTCAAAGTGTAAGGTTTAAATTTAGGTTTTTTGACTAAAAATGAGAGCTATAAAGTAATATTGTGGTTGTCAATTTTAAAATATTATAGCTTAAGTCAAAATGACTTTTAGCAGCTTTTATTCAGAAAGAGTGAAAGTATAAAATGTAGATAAAGAGACAGATTCCTAAAAGCTTACTAGCCCTTCTGTGGTAAAGTCTGGCTCAGCCCCGGCAGGGGCTTCCTCAATTCCCTATCTCTAAGTGGATTGCCCAGTAATCCTCAGCCAGAAGTCCAGGTGGTGTCTTCAGCCAGTGTTCCACCAATGCAGCCTCCTCCAAAGACAAGGCAGGAATCTCAGCCACTCACCTAGCAAGCAGATGCAGGATCCAAGGAAATAGTTCCCTCCAAAACAAGGCAGGAATCTCAGCCATTTACTCCAAATGCCAAACGCCAGGAAAGGAATAATCCCTAGACCATGCTGGTCTCTTCTTTTATGTTCCTTTTTTCATGTCATTTCCTGTCACTCCCCCTTCTTCACAGAAATCAATTGCAGTCTTTCAATTTGCCTAGCACTGCTTGAGTGGTAGGGAGGGGGGGACCAGGCAGTGACCTTTGGAGGTGTGAGCTTACTTTAGTAACATGACTTAGTACTTAATGATAGGTAGGGGTACTTTAAGTTCTTGATTTGATTAGCTAACAATAGACCAGGGGAGAGTTAATCCTATCTTCACAATAGATAATGGTGTCCATCTTTAGAATGACTTGGAAAGCAGACATTAATCTAAAGAAAAAGATGAAGAAATAAGGATTTTTTTTTTCATTTCAAACTATTTGGGCCTTCATGACTTGCCTGCCTATCACATCCTGACTTCTTCTCACATTAGTACAGGTAATTTTTGGTTGTGACATTTTTTGGAAAGGATTTCCTAATCTAGGTCTTAGTATCCAATGGTTCTATGAAATTCAGTTTGAAGACCATCACTTTAAGAAGCAATATGGACAGCTAGCTTTCTACTAACATTATATGTTAACATATAGTAATAAGTCAACGTAAATATTAAAGAATACCAAAATATAAGTATGAGTTATTTGTTGAAGTGATTTTATTATTATATTATTAGTTGAAGTGATTTTAACTTATCATGAGCTGTACTGTTTCTCCATGTTTTAAAATTTGAATATCGCTTTAATCAGCAGAAAATATTTGTCTCCTGACTAAAAAACTAAAGATACTCCCAGATCTTTTAACTTGCAAAGTAGTCTTGGTGTCCCCAACTGACTGTACATTAATGTTGGAAATGTCTTTGTGAACAATTTCTGTTGTAGAAAATTATAAGAAATACCCTTTTGTTCTATTTGCCCTTCTCTCTCCTTCTCCCCCTTTTCTTTTTAATTCTCATGTATCTTATTATTAATCTATGTCTTCTTCTAGAGGCATCGAGTCAAAATATGCTATAACTAGAAGGAAATAAAGTTTTTTACCCAGTCTCCTTATTTCACAGAAGAGGAAACAAGTTTAGTTCTAGAAAGACTGACTTCACCAAGACCATACAATTTTACCTCAAAAGGAGAGACAAAAACTAGGACTCCTAACTTTCTTCTCCCTCAAAATTAGCACAGATGAAGCAACAATAAAATAGGAAAAAGCAAAAAAGTGATAGTTTAAAAAAATATATTTTCATTGGTGGCCAGTTAGGAGATGCAGTAGATAGAACACTCGGCCTGGAGTCAAAAAGACATCTTCCTACATTCAAACCTGGCCTTAGACAGTTACTAGCTATGTGAATCTGGGCAAATCACTCAACCCTTATGCCTCAGTTTCCTCATCTGTCAAATGAGCTAGAGAAAGAAAAAGCAAATACCTCGAACGTCTTTGCCAAGAAAACTGAAGTGAGGTCGCACAGATTTGCACATGACTAGACAACATCATTTTCATTGGTATCTATACAATAAATAGCAAACTATTTTCTCTAGTACTGCTTTCCTCACTTGTACAGACATTCAGTGCCCATGTCAAAATGGCCTTCTTGGATTTAAATGTGCAATATTGAGATGAAAGTGTGTCTTGGGTTCATCAGCACTGTCTTTCTTTTGCACATATGTGTGTATATTCTTTACACACATTCTGGAATTCCCTATGGAGGTGTTGAGAGGTGGCTGCCAAAATTGGCCCTTCACGGATTTGCTCTAATCACTCTACTCTTAATTGGTAATTCTACTGTCTTTGTCTTTAATGCTGCCCTCCGGAGGTTAAAGTAGTATAGGGGCAAATTCCTCCCTTTCAGTTGTCTTTGTCTTCCTGTTTCTTCTTGCTGTTGTCAGTGCCATGTGCTCTACCTACCCAGCTCCAAATCCACTATCCTCTTCCTCATTTGTGACCTGGAGCTAGACTTTTGGTGATGGGGGATACCCCAAATGCTATTTATAACCATGTCAGGTATGTTCTTTAGCAGGCTATGGGACCAATCCTGGCCATAGTGTAGTAGGAAAATACACGGAGTCCAGTGCCAGAGAGCCTGGATTTGGATCTTGCTTCTATTCATTACTACTTATTTGTGTAAAGGTCATAAGCTTTGTGACAGTTATTTTCTTTGGGCTTAGAGGTGCTTTTATATAGTTCCATGTTCATTGAGATCCCCCTTCCATTGTTCCCAATAACCCCCCCCAATTCCTTGAGTTAACCAGAATTTTAAAGTACCTTTCTTCCAAGAGCACAAAAATGACTTTCTTTTTCTCTCGTCTACTTAGAAATCCAAAGTTTTCTACCTTCCAACCGACAAATACACAGTATAGGAAGTAGTATAGAGAATGTCTTTGTGGTTTAGGGATATGGGGGATAAGGCAGCTTCTCCTGCTTCCATGGCCATTGAAACAGATTGTTCTCATCTGCGCATTCCGAGAAGGGAAATCTTCCCATGCCTGATAGATACCTCCCTACCTCCCCGAGTTTGAGACCTTCAGTTACCCTAAACCTGCTTTAACCAGGCCACTGAGACGATTTTACTGCGATGTGGCCACTGAGCAAGAGGTGAGAGCCAGCTGAATGGTGGACCCCTGAGGTGGATGAACAGCCCTGAAGAGGGCCCAGAAAGCTGGTACACCAGAGGGTCCAGCTCTGTAAGACCCCTTACGTACCATATACACGTTAGGAAAAATATGTGTGCATGTGTGTATATGTGTATACACATATTACATATTAAAGGAAGTGTGTGTATATGCAGTTTATATTACAAGAGGCATCATGGCTTAGCAAATGGAGTTGACCAAGGAATCAGGATGATCCGGCAGCCTTGTCCTCTGATGTGCACTGCCTGCAGAAATCAAGAGGAATCAGCACAAAAATTAGAAGCCGAGTGGATAGGGCACTGCATTTGTGCTCAAGAAGACATGAGTTCAAATTCCATTTCTGATGCTCATTATCTGGGTGAACTTGGACAGTTCACCTAATCTCTCTGAATCTCTCAGTTCCTCTTCTGTAAAATGGTGGGGTTGGACTCCACAGGCTTCTGAGATCTCTTCCTGTTTTAAATCAATGGTTTTATAATCCCTTCTCTTCCTGGTGCCCCAGGCAGCTCTCTAAGATTCTAAATTGCAGATTGTTGTAGCATTTCCTCTCCAAGGAATTCCCTATACCAATGAAATCTCTTGTCCAAGCCAAAAATGTATATGCATATACAAGGGGGAAAAAAATTAGATGGTTCCCAACATTCAATTTAGCAGGTGCTGCTGAGGGAGGCTGCTTTTATAATTTATGGAAGACTATTGTTGGCAGAAATCCTTTTAGATAATAGCTGTTCAGGAGTAGTTTGTGGATTTTGGGTTCCACACCCTCCCCCCTTCTCCACCCCTCCAATACACTGTCAAACCAGTTCATTCACAATTGTAACTAATTCTAGTTATTATTTGACAATCACTAAGGCATAAGTTCCCTTTATGAATTACCATCCGCCTATATCCTTGTAAGGAGGGCACAATTGATGTAACTATTGTAGTAGACACAGTAACAAAAGGCAAGCACTGTAGACTCAATCTGCTATTTCAAAGCTTCCCTGGTCTCTTGGCATCTCTGCCTCACACTTTTACTTGCACCTCAGTCTTGCCATCTGTATTTGGAATATAATAACACCTCACATGAGTATTTTGGGGTGAGAGTCTTAGTGGAAGCACTTGAGATTCATAAATGAAAGGTGCTTTGCGTAGGGGGGAGGGTTTTGTTTATAAGCTCTTGTCTCCCACACAAAATTTCTACTCTAAGACTTAGAACGTTTCTTACAGCATCAAAACACTAAAAGTTTGGGCATAACAATAGGTTGATATTTCAGGGCCTGTGAGAATAAGGCTGTTCCCAATTCTTTCACAGCCTTCAATTTTTAGAGCCTTTAAAGGGTTAAGTGCACTGGAGACAGAGGATGTGGGTTCAAATACTAGTTTTGTCACTTAATATCTGCCTAAGTACCATGATACTCTCTCTCAGACTTATCCTTGAATGAGGCAGTCTTTCTGGGTTTTAGTTTTGTCACTTGTAAAGTAAAGGGTTGGAGTAGAAGATAGCTAAAGTCCTTTCTATCTCTAAATCTATGACTATAGAAGTTGCCCAGTGTCACATGGCTAGTCTGTAGTAATGTTTGAACTCAATATTTTCTGACAGGCAGCTCTCTACTTACTTTTGCCAAGCTGCCTCTAAAATTTACACTTAGAGTGGGAAAACTAAAAATTAAATGAATTAAGGTCATTATGGGATGAGAGCATAAGAAATACACCTGAAATATAAAGGATTCACATATTGTTAAAGTGAGGGCCTGAACCGGAGTTTTTTATGCATCAGATGAATTTAAATAAAAACAACATAGTAACAAACAGTCATATTCTCAGAGAAGACAAAAGTGAAAATTCACATGATTAAGAAAATAAACAGGAAAACTACATTATGCTTAAAGGCACCATAAATAATGAGGTAAAAGTAACACTTATACATCCACCCAAATATGTGAAAGAAAAGTCCATCAAATTAGAGGGGAAAATGGCAAAATCATAAAAGTTACAGACCTAAGTATACTGTTTAGACTCCTTTCAGGAGAAATAGCAAAAAATAAATTAGAAACAAGTCGTGTTTGGAATAGAATTTAGAAAAGTAAGATCTTGTAGATCTCTTGCTGAATGGGAATAGAAAGGAATATGCATATTCCCAGCTGTGCATTGCTGGAGGCAGGGAGGAGACACTCAAAATGGAGAAAAGCTAGAGACAGTAAATATCTACTTTACTGACAACAATGCAATAAAAATTATAATCATTAAAGGCCTATTAAGAAAAAATTTCAATTTAAATGGAAATTAATTTATTCCTAATGAACTTGTGAACCAAAGAACAACTAATAGAAGCAGTTTTACTAAAGAAAATGAGATCAATGAAATATCATCTCAAAACTGAGAAAAATTTATATATCTAAATATCCATTTGCAAAAGACAGGAAGAACACTTCAATAAATCCAGCATACAGCTTAAAAAACATTTTAAATAAATAAATTTGGCATGTAACTGTCAGTGTGGCTGCCAGGTCTTTCTATATATTTTTAAAAGAAATTCTTCAGTGACTTTTTTTTTTTTTGGCTACTATACCTCTGTTCTCCCTCTTCTTCCCACTGAACTCCAGTTTGAAAAAGAAAAAGAGAACATGTGGCAAATATATAATCAAGCAAATTTATTCTTACTTTGACCCCAAAACACAACTTATTCTATACATTGGATCAAAATCTGATAATTAAAAAGAGAAAAATTGTCAGTATCAAAATTGAAAAGAGAGAGAATTATCAGCAAAGAAAGAGGAAATGAAGGAAATTATACCAAACTATTTTTGTTCAACTATATTTCACAATGATTAATTCATGACTACTTGTAGAAATAGAAAATATCCACATTAATATAAGAAGGAATAGAAAATGAAACCAATCTCAGAAAGGAAAAAAAAAAAAACGCTAAAAAGGAACTCCCAATAAGGGGAGAAAATCTAGAATCAAATGTACTTTTAAGTGAATTATATCAGATATTCAAAGATGAACTCCAGTTTTGTATAGTTTGCAAGAATGGAAGGAAATAGTATCCCTTTCATAAGATATTTATGGTTGTGAGGTTTATAGAATGAGAAATCAGAGAAAGAAAACTATAAATTGACACCTATAATTAATATCAGTGCAAAATTATTGAGTAAAACATTAGAAAAGTTATTACAATAAAGAAGTAACATATTAGCAAAGTTATTACAATAAAGAATTACAAAGATTCTCTGATCTGGTTAAGAATTATGCCAGGACTGCAAGATTAGTTCAATAGCAAAAAATAATTACGTAACCATATAAATAACAAAAATAGAAATCCTAAGATTATATCAAAGAAAAAACAAATAACATGCCTTTTAATGGTAAAAACACTAGAAAACATAAGAATAAATATAGCTTTTCAAAAATAAGATAATCAGTATTTATCTAAAACTACTTTTCCAATAAGATGAGAGATAAAGCAAAGATGTCCATTATTATTTAATATAGAGATAAAGACTGAGCCCATGATTTCACTTGTATAAGGAAATCCCACGTGAGGAATCTCTGTCTACCAAGGTATTTTGGTATTTTCTCTGCAACTTAAAACTGAAAGGTTGACTTTAGCACTGAGAGATTAAATGAGTTTCTAGGGTCACACAATGTTTGTCAGAGGTGGAAACCAAGCCCAAGTCTTCCTAGTTTTGAGGTCTGTTCTATCCACTATAACCACCTTGCAGTTCTAGAAATAAAAGCTATAGCTTTAAGACAAGAAAAGGCTATTAAGGGAATTAATAAAATCAAGGAAGAAATAGAGTGATTTTTTGGGGGGAAAGATATTAGGATGATTTTTTTAAAGAACTCTAGAGATTCAACTAAAAAAAATTAAGAAAAATAACATACAAAGCTGTTGGATCTAAAATCCATACAAATCATTTTTCTGTACATTTCTAACCAAGCAGAAAGAAAAAATACATTCTATTACAAAATATTACAAATATTAAAAATGTCTGGGAAACCACTTGTCAAGACACACACACACAGAGGAGTCAAATGCAACTATATATAGAGAAATAAAAGACTTAAATAACTAGAGAGGGATTAATACTTCATGATTAAGTGATGCTAATATAAAAAGGACAATACTAAGTTACTTTACATATTCAGAGAATGAAGGAAAATGGGAAGATGTGACCCTAAAATTACCAGATTTCAAAATACTACAAAACATTCATTGTCAAGGCAATTGGGCACTAGCTTTAAAAAAAAAAAAAAGATTAGTGAACAGATAAAATACATAAGCTCTAGAAGCTAGTGAACATAGTAGCATAGCATACAATAAACCTAAGGACACCAATTACTACGTTAATGACTCACTAGTCAACAAAAACTACTGTGAAAATGAAAAATAATCTGGGTTAAAATACTTAAATCACCATGTCTTATATCACAATAAACTTATCCCTAATCAATCACCTTATATCATAATAACCTCCAAACTGATAATGAACTAGATATATCAGGTTATATGATAAAGATATTAGAGGAGAATGGAAGATATTTTTTATTAAATTATTTTTTTCCTATCAAGTATTTATTTTTTCTTCCTCTTACATCTCTCTGCACCATTGGGTCGGGGGGAAATAAATAACAATAGTCAAGCAGAATGAATCCTCATATTGATAATTTCCTAAAAATGAATAGCTCATTCTGCATGTTAGTCCATTACCTCTGTCAGGAGGTGGGGAGCATTCTTTATCATTGATCTTCAAGAATCATGATTGATCATTGTGTGAATCAGAGTCATCATGTCTTCCAACATTATTTGTTTTTACAATGTCAGCATTATAGTATAAATTGTTCTCTTGATTCTGCTCACTTCACTCTGTATATATACAAGTGGAAGGAAATAATTTTTATGATTAATTTTTGCAACTATATAGGAGAGATCTTGATCAAACAAGGGACAAAGAGAATCACGTGAAATAAAATAGTCAATTTTTTAAATATAAAATTGTAAAAACAAAACCCTACACAAAATCAAAAGAAATGAATTAGAATTAGAAGACAATAGGACGGAGAGAATGAGAGTAAAGAGGAGAGGAAACAGAAAAAAGGAAAACATCAGGGGGGAGAATCTTTGCAGCAAATTTCTCTGGTAAAGATATAATATTCATCATGTATAGAGAATTGACACAAATGTTTTAGAATAAGAGCTCTTGCTCCAAGTCATTAATAACAAGAGAAATGTAAATAGAACCACTCTTAGTTTCCACCTTATATTACTTAGATTGGCAAAAAAGAAAAATGATAACTATTGAATGAGTTGTGGACATACAGACACATTGCATGCTTTTGGTGGAGCTGTGAATTTGTTCCATTGCTGGAGAGCATTTTGGAATTGTACCCCAAAGCTCACCAGACTGCTAGCCCTCTGACTAAATAATACTAGGCATACACCTCAAAGAGATTAGGGACAAAGAGAAAGGACATGTAATTATGAAAATGCTTATTGCATCACTTTGTATTGTGGCAAAGAACTGGGGACAAATTATATTATATGAATGTTATTCAGTATTCACTTGGGAATTCCCAGTATTTCCTAGAGAACCATGATACCTGCTTCTGTTGTAGTTTTTTCTTGTTCCTTGTTGTTTCATGAACTTGTTTATATTTATAGTTATAATCCAGACTCACAAATCAACGGAAATTTGTTTCAGTGATTTTTCTGCATAACTTTTCAATATTTCCTTACTATGCCCTGAAATGACAACAAACCAAGACCAGAATACATTTTTACATGCCTCATCTGGGAGGTCTTCATGGACTTTTCTTACTCCTTGCTAATGAAACTCTAGCAGTAGGCAGTCTCTTTTCTCTGCTTTTGTTTCTGATCCAGTTGGAGTTCCAGGACTTTTTTCACAAATAACAATTTCCCCAAATATTCAAGAAATTCCTAGCAAGGCAAACTCTTTCACACTTCTTCCAACGCATCGTGTGTAACTTTGGACTAGTCTGTTAACTCCCTGAATTTACTCATTAGTTCCACAACCATAGTGATACCTATACTATGCCCCTTACAGGATTGTTGGAATAGGCCAATGAGATGTTTGTAATGGGCTTTATAAATTTTAAGTACCAAAGAAAGGTCATGTTGCTGTTATTAACAGCATTCAGCACAGTGCCTTGCATATAGGAAACACTTAGTAAATTGAATCCAAACCAATAATGAATGTACTCGTGCTAAGGGTACACAATATATGAAGCCACCTTAAATAAAATCATCCCTTAAATGACCATTTTATATATATGTTGATAGACAGATATAGTTATAGATATATATACACCATTAGTGACCATTCTCTCCCTCACTTCCCGTATCCAGTCATTTACCAAGTGTTTTTATATATATATATATATATATATCGCTTCTCCCCTCTTCTCTCCACTCATAGGATCCAGTACTTTAGTTCAGGCCCTCGCCCCCATTCACTTGGACTACTGTAATGTACTATTAAATTTTCTTCTCAACTTCATCTTTCACGTATCTGTGAAAGTAGTCATCTTAAGGCCTAAATCTGACTGTGTCACTCCTTTGCTTAAAAGTCTTCAAATGACTCACACTTCATTCTTGGATAAAATATGATTCAACTTGGCATTTAAAGCTCATCATAATCTTTCTTTCCATGTTTCAATTTATACTCTCCTTTAAACTGAACTAGATTGCCTAGTTAGTCTTTAAACTCAGAATTTTATCTCCCCTCTCTGACTTTTCCCTGGACTGTCCCTCTGATGCCTGGAATGCACTTCCTCCTCCTTTCTCTCAAAATCTTCATTCAAGATTTAGCTCCGGGACCCTGTCCTACACAAAGCCTTCTTCAGTCCCCAAGTTTTTAATTCCCTCTTCCACCTCAGATGTTATCTACCTATCTAGACATATGACAAAAAATGTAAAGTAAAAAATAATTTTTTAATTCAGATTT
This sequence comes from Gracilinanus agilis, assembly GCF_016433145.1. Classification (NCBI taxonomy): domain Eukaryota; kingdom Metazoa; phylum Chordata; class Mammalia; order Didelphimorphia; family Didelphidae; genus Gracilinanus; species Gracilinanus agilis. Next base: position 57,053,239 of record NC_058134.1, on the reverse strand, counting down.
TATCTTTGTACCTCTAGCACCAAGTATAGTGCCTTGAACTTAGTGCTCAATGTCTGTTGTTTAATTGATTGATATTTACTCCCACCCCTAGTAAAATGTATACTATTCCAGGGAAGCTTTGATTTCATTTTTGTCTTTGTAGCCTGAGTACAGTACTTTGCACATAGTAGGTACTTCACTGAATTGAGATATGATTAAAGAGCATTATTCTCTACCACAGTTATAGTAATAGGAAGTCATTTTCAATTTGGTGTTGAATTCATTTACCAAAAAGAGAGGATTTTCTAAAACTCCCTTTCATATAAAAATAGTACAATGGTGTATGAAACAGTGACAGTTATGATTGATATTCAGTAGAGGTCAGTTGTTTCTTTAGTTAATTTTACATTACTAGAATCCTAATATCAGAATCCACAGAATGTGAGAGCTAAAAAGGACCTTGGAGATCATCTACACCAATTCCTTCATTTATAGTCCTAGAGTGGTGGTGACATTCCTGGGGTCACATCACCAGTGACCATTGAGCTATAGTTTGAAGCTAAATCTTCTGACTCCAATCCCAGTGCTCTTTCTATTAAGCTATAATGCCCCTTCTAAACCAGTAAAATATGGGTACATTGAAGTACTATTCAAAAGGTGGGAGTGACTACTAGAAATTTCCTGCTGGGTTTGGAAAACTAGATTCAATTTACTGAAAGCAACACTGACACTTTTAAGAATGGATTTCAGAGAAGCTAAATGTCAAAATCTAAACAATGCCTTGAGGGCTTTTTTCTTGAGCCCATTTAAAAAAAAATCTTCATATAAGTGCCAGATATTGTATTATTTGAAGGCAGCTAGGTGGCAAAGTGGATAGAACACCAGGCCTGAAGTCATGAAGCTTCATTTTCCTGATTTTAAATCTGGCCCCAGACACATACTAGCCATATGACTCTAGGCAGATCACTCAACTCTGTCCCAGTTTCCTCAATTGTAAAATGAGTTGAAGGAAATGGCAAATCACTCCAGGACCTTGGCAAAAAAAAAAAAAAAAACCTCAGGTGGGGCCAAAAAGAATCAAACATGACTGAAAAACAACTGAACAACAATAACAAATGGTATTCTAACTGTACCGTGGTCACATAAGAAATTGTTATACATCTCATGTGATAAATAATTTGGATTCCCCACCCCCTTAATTAGTGTTTTAAATACTCAGAGCTTGCCATACCATCACAGGTTGCTTCTGGGCCAGTATACTGTAAGCACAATATGGTAGGTCATCCATTTGATGTGTATCCAGCTAGGAATCAGGATATTCAGAAGAAGGAGTAATATTTGAATTACTGTACTTAGACTTGACCTTTCTTGTCTAATATAGTCCCTTATACTATGGAAGCAGAAAATTGCCCAAAGGGCAGAGGAAAGGTACACTGATTGGGTGTATGTAGAGTGCAACACATTACAAATGAGATTAAGTTGGACCAGCAGGGTAAAAGATGTCATCCAAGAAGTACATGACCAAAAAAATGGGCTTTTGGGCCCAGCAAGAATAAGGGATAACCAATGGATACCTTATGTCTTCCCTTGGCAGCCACACAATGCAAAAAGAACATAGGGTACACCCCTTCTGTAGACCTTGGAGGAGATTTCTAATGAGCATCTGGGTAGGCATGGATATAGAAGGATTTTTATCATTATAGACTATACCCACACTGATGAGCACCCCCACCCCAGGTCCTAGGAGCTTTGGACTGTATTGCTTGTACCAGTGTGAAACTGGTGAACCTCAATGCCAGATTTATTATCCATTGAAAATCAGGAATTATTCATGGTTCCTCTCAATTTGACCTTGAGGGCAAGCACATTGTTTAATCTGTTATCTTTTAGAGGTGGTTCACAAGGGTTTGTTAAAGAATTAGATGTTCTTTTCTATAAAGTACATTTTTCAAGTTATTTTCTAACTTGAGGGATTGTGTACTGTTGATAACTGTTCCTATTCCTTCCCTCCATCCCAGCTTATTATAGAACTTGCAGCATTTAGCACTTTTCAGGGTAATTTAAAGGGATCACCTATTTTCTTAAATGCTTAAGTAATGTAGCAAGTTGCAGTTATTGATTCTCTCTGCATTTATTACATGAAAGCTGTGTTTGCTCCTTCCCCAGAGAGTATGCTGCCTGAACTGCATGCTTGCCAGTGACAGCATGGACCCTTGATACATAACCAAAGACCTTGCCTAATATCCTTGCAACTACTCAGGGAATTTTTATTAAGTAAAGGCATCATTAAAGTAGACAGGATGATGAAGTTTAATGAGCATCTTTCTTGCATGATACAATGAGTTTGGCTGTTCCAGAGCTCTCATTTCTCCTCTCTAGTGGGGCAGATAGTGAGGGGAGAGTACCAGGGGTTCACTATTCTTTGTGTTTCTAGATGATCTCTAAGGTCCTTTCCAGCTTGTACATTCTGTAATTTGGAATTTGCAGTTCCAACAATGGCGGGATCATCTAAGGAAACAACTTGCCTTCACTGAATAGCAATCACATCTGTTGGAATTATCCATATCAGAAGAATATTAATGTGTAGAGGGGAAAAAATAAAATAGATGTAATGAATATACATAGCTGCCATTTTTCTACAAATCTCAAGTTTCAGTTGAAATCAATTCAGCCAGCATTGATTAAGAACTTTCTATGTGCTTAAGTGCTGGACATATATAGACCCCAAGAACGTACATCCTATTGGGGACCAATATGTACAAAGAAGTTAAATATAAAAAACAAATACATAGTCAGTGGTGAGAGGGAGGTTCATATCTTTAGCTGCAGCTTCACATGGGATTCTATATTCTATAAGGACATAGTTCTGTGTAGTTACTTTTACCATCTTTTCAAAAAGCATGACTTTTTTTTTTGTTCGTGTGTATGATGCTGCAAGGCAAAGCATCACAAAAGGGAGTGACAGGCCCATTTATGAGTTGTCTCATGGATGTGATCTCAAGAAATCATTGCTTGTTGACGATAGATGTGTTTGTTGTTCAGCCATGTCTGACTCTTCATTACCCCATTTGTTGTTTTCTTGGCAGTGATACTGGAGTGATTTGCCACTTTTTCCTCTAGCTCATTTTATAAATGAGGAACCTAAAGCAGACAGGGTGAAAGGACTTGCTTAGGGTCACACAGCTAGTAAATGCTAGATTTGAGCTCAGGAAGATGCATCTTCCTAACTTTTCAAATCTGACACTTTATCCCCTGTACCACCTAGCTGCCCCTATAATAAGACTGCCCCAAATATATATGTTACATGAAAACCATGGTATATAATCTGTCATCAGACTATTTGCTGTTTCTAGGGAGGGGGGAATCTGAATCATAAAATGTCAGAAAACAATTGTCAAAAATTAGTTCTGTATTTAAAAAATTTAAATTAAAAAAAGACTACTCCTAGGAGTAATTTGAGTGATTTTCTTTTTTTTTTTTTTAAAGATTCAGCAACCTTTCATATATTTAATTCCAACCTAATTATCTTATAGTTTTTGTTTAAGTTAATTCACAGATTTGAAATACTTATTTGCATTATAGGTCTCATACTTAATTCACTGAATTGACTTTGGGGTATTTCATTTAACATTCTACTGAAATTGAAAGTAATTCTTTGGTAATGATTAAAAGAATTTCTGCTGTCAGTTTTTTGGGAAGTTCAGAGAATGAGAATTGAAGGTAGTGTTCATTAGTTACTGTACTTCTCTTAACTCACCAGCTTAGAGACATATGATCTGATCATATAACAGATAGATGATATAATATATCTAACATGTACATTTTTCAGTCATATTGGAAACAAGATGAGCTACAATGGAAACAGTCATTGGAAATGGGTTTCGGGAGACCTGAGTTCTAATAACTCCAGTCAAGTCATTTATCCATGTAGGGAAGTGATTGGACTAAATAATTTTAGGGCCCCTTTCTGCCATATTTTTCTATAATCTAAGCATTGGCTCCTCTATGGTTAGCAGTGTGCTAAACATGATGGGAGAAAGAAAAGATATAGATGGAGTGGACTTTGCCCTACAGAAGCATATTTTCTTATCGAGGAGACAAAATTAGAATTCATCACATAATTGGAGAAGGCCCAAGTCAGCATGTGAGCAGGTGCAAAGGTCTAAGTGGTGCAGAGCTTTATGAGCTACAGGAAAGAGCATAAAGACATTCAGTAGAAAGAAGCAGCAGAAAGGAAGAGACACTAGCAAAGGCAGATAGGAAAAAGCTGCAGGAAGGATGTTTTAATAGCTCTGGGTGATGTAGAATAGTCAAGAAATAAGAGAAACTTAGACCTCTTCTTTGACTTTTTGTAGCTTTGAGGATAAATTAAGCCATTGAAAGCCCTCCACTATCTCACCTGCTTTTCCAGTTTTCATTTCATATTATATCCCACATACTTCCTATGCCAGGCTCTACTCCTCATATATAAAATCTCATCTCCCACTTCCCTGCCTTTGCATCTGTCTAGAATGAACTCCCTTCTTGCCTCCACTCCTAGAATGCCAGATTTCCCTCAGAGTTCAGGATATAGATGGCATCTCCTCTATGGATAGGTTCACCTATGGGTTCTTTTCCTGATGCTCAGTTATTAGCATTGTCTCCCTCTTCAGCATGCTCTTAATAACTCATCTCTATTTTGTCATTATTTAGATGTCTACACAGTGTACCTAAGTTATTTGAGAGCAGGGACTGTGTCCTCATTTCTCTTTTACCTGCAGTGCTAAGAACAGTATCTTGCACATAGCAGGATCATCATTTTAGAGATGACATAGACCTCAGAGGTCACTTAGCCCTGGCCCTTGAATTGTGAGCTGGAAGCCACCTCAGAGGCCATCTGAGCCAGCCCCTCTCATTTGACAGCAGAGGGAGCTGAAGACCAGGGAGGAGGCCTGTGGTGGCCCAGGACCACCCAAGTAGGGAGCCAGCATCAGAGGTTGCCCCTGACCCCAGAACCTCTTTCCACAGCCCCCTCATTTTCCAGATAAGGGAACTGAGCCCTACAGAGGTGAAGTGACTCCTCTGAGGTGTTCTACTCTCCTCAATGAATCCACATGGCTGCGATTCAAAGCCAGGTCCTTTGCCTCCGAATCTAGTATTCTTCAGTTTCCATGACATTGCCCCCATCGGCGCTTAATAAATGGTGAGCATCTTGAACTGAGTCTTTTTCTGTATGTGATGATTTTATCACATTTTATTTACCTTTGATTTAATTTATTTTTTAAAGTTAAGCTCCGACTCTCTGTAGATTACTGTGCTAGGCCCTAGGGGAGACAGCATTTTGGCAAGACAGTCGCCCCTTACCATAATATCGGAAATCATTAGGAAGCACGTGCCTTATAGCACTTGGAAATAATGATTTATTTTTCTTTGCCAAGGTTCCTGTGTGTTTGACATCGCAGCATTGAACTTGGCCTCCTTCGATTTTAAGCATCACATACTGGAAGGTTACTAGTTAAAAGTGAGCAGTGTGCTGGTGCCTTGAGTGCATCTGCTCCAGGTTGCTTGGCTTTGAGAAGTAGAAGGGAAAAGAAACTTTCATCGTGATTCTTTCTGTGATCCTCCAGGAGGTCTCGGGGGCGGGGGGACCTTCCCGTGGATGCCCCCCTCCCTCGTCACTCCCTCTCTGCCTTACTGCTCCAGACCTCACACACACACACACACACTCTGCTGACACTGCCAGTACTGAGCTCATACTCACTTGGATCTCCCGCCCAGAGCTTCCAGAGAAGTCTCTGCTTTGAAATGTTCGTCAGGCCGCCGAGATTAAATGATCCTTTCGCCGTCTCTGGAGAGGCCGCTTCTCCCCACATCCTCCTCCTTGATCACCTCCCAACCAATTACCCTCTACAAATCTCGCTTTTCAGCAGACATAAGAAAGCTTTCCAAGGACTCTCAGGCACCGGGTCCTTGGAGCTTCTGAGCTGGAGCTCTGTGCTACGGCTACCCCAGTGGGTGACCTGGGCAAATCTCCCCTGGCGTCCATTGTCTCCCTCTTATGTGCAGGGATCACAGCAATTTTATTGACTGCTTTGTAATCCTTTGTGCAAATAGCAGTGCCCAGGTGTGAAGTACAGCAGGTGAAAAAGGCACTCCAAGGAAAACTATGTTCCAGTTTAGACTGATCAGGTCAATATGTGGGAAATATAAGCAAGGAATATGAAGTCGCAGGGCTTGGGTTCAAATCCCAAGTATGCCTTACCAGGTACAGGATCCTAATTAGATACATCACTTAAACCCCACTGGGCATCAGTTTTCTGTATGTAAAATGAGAAAATGAGAAGGAACAAGGGGCTGAGAAAAGAATAACAAAAAGAAATAATGGTGTGCAATTATAGGGAGTAAGCTTGGCCTTAGAGAACTGAAAAAAATAAGAGTATGCACCTTCCCCCCCCCTTATTGTAGAGGTGGGGAGCTATGGGTATGAAATATTGTGTACACTATCAGATGTGGTTGTTTTGATTGCTCTGCAAAACTGCTCCTTTTCTCTTTTTCCAATCTCTTATGAACCAGTTTTAAATGATGGTTTTCAGAATAGGAATGCAGGGAAAGGGGTATGTGTATGTGTATGCATATGCAAACAAGCATTTATTAAGTATGCCAGGCACTGTGCTAAGTACTGGAAATGCAAAAAGTTGCAAACAAAAAAAAAAAAAAGAAGAAAAAGATAGTTCTTGTCTCTCAAGAACCTTATACGGGGGGGGGGGGGGGAATAACAGCACATGAACTGAAAATCAAGGGTAGAGAAAAAAGGAAATAGTGAAGGTATACATTGTGGTAAAAGAAAGTACTCTTGTGCAAAACCAAAGTGTATTTGGCCTGGGCATCCTCCTTAAATTGGAGGTTCTGGGTGGAATTAGCCAGTCAGAGGAAGACTCTTCAGGATTGGAGAGTACTTCCAATATGAGAAGTAGCCCAGGGGTGGAGTGAGCTTCCAAGGTGAAGAGGTTTCTGTGTCATGGTAAACAAAACCCTGTGGAGGTTAGCCAAGAAGGCAGTCTGGAAAGGAATGTGTATGCATATATTTATGTTTAGAAATGAAGGTGAAATAAAAGCCAAAGATATCCAAAAGAGTAAGATTCTAAAAATGAGAGAATAAAATTATATGATCCAGGGCTCACACTGACAAAAAGCAGAACATCTAACAGTTTCCCAGCACACATCCTTCAGAAGCTAGAGGATCCAGTAATCCAGTAAAGGGAACTGTTATTCTGATTTGAATTCTCACCAATCAATTAAAAAACAGCAACAACTGGTTACTAAAATAGAGATGATGAGAAGTAAAGGATGAAGTGTCTACTCCATATCATAATTTGTGATAGAGGAGGAGGAAAACTCAGGTATAGTCAGACATGTATCCTAGATTTTTGGGGAAAAGCACATTTCAAAAGATTAATAGAAACTCAGAAGAATCCTGTAGATTAATATTCTACAGGGGAAATCAAGTGAGGTATGTAGGGAATCTCTCAAAAATTAAATTCTATAGATATAAAGAAAAATTCCAAAGAGGAAAAAAAAAACAGGAGTTGTTTAAAGAAAACTCTGCAGATACTCAAGAAATTCTCCATAAACTTAGATTTGAAAAATATTTGAAAAAAGAGAAAGATAGAAGACAAAAATGCAATACAGAAATGGGAAATGATCCTCTTAACAATCTTATCAGGAAGGTAAAAACTCCAAAACATCTAAGATTATTAAAGAAAAGTAAAGATAAAGCAAAATAGAGGGAGAGGCTGGGTAGTTCAGTGGATTGAGAACCAGGCCTAGAGACGGGAGGTCCTAGGTTCAAATTTGACCTCAGATACTTCCCAGCTGTATGACCCTGGGCAAGTCACTTGACCCCGATTGCCTACCCTTACCACTCTTCTGCCTTGGAGCCAATACACAGTATTGACTCCAAGTGGAAGGTAAGGGTTTTTTAAAAAAAAAAAAAGAAAGAAAGAAAAGAAAAATAGAGTTACTGGGTTTTTTAACTGAATGGAGGAAAAAAGGAAAGATAGAAGAAGGTGCATGTGTATGTGCGCACATACACGTATAACTGCCCCAACATGGATAGAGCAATCATAATTGACAACAGAGAAGACAGAACTCCTAAAATATATTTTCTCTGCCAAAGAAAATGACCTTTAGTCTAGGATAGACCAAACAAAAATTGCACCCCCCAAAAAAGTGATTAAGAAGCTAGTAACAGGCTGCCTAGTCAACCTTGATGAGTTCAACTCACCAAGCCCAGAGAAGCTATCCCTCTGATTATACTGAAAAAGCTGTCAGCTGTTATTTCTGAGCCCTATTACATATGATAGTAATAGCAATGAGAAGAAAATAAAATTAAAGGAATCAGAATGGGCAAAGAGGTAATAAAACTTTTTGCAGATAATGTGCCATTATATATAGAAAGTCCTCAAGATTTAACTACAAAAGAAGTTGTACCTACTAAAAACTTTATCAAAGTAGCAAGATACAAAATAAATCCATTTAAAGCATCCATTTCTGTGTATCACCAACAAAGTCTTGCAAGAAGAGGTATTAAGAGATAACCTTTTTAAAATAACCATAGACAGAATAAAATACCGGAACTAACCTACACACACACACACGCCAAAAAAACCCCTACAAAAACAAACCAGGCACTACATGAACTTAATTACAAAATACTTTCTTAAACAAAGTCAGATTTAAATAATTGGAGAAATAGTAATTATTTATGGGTGGGCAGAGCCAATATAATTTTAAATGACAGTCCTACCTGTACTAATTATTCAATGCCATCTCAATTAAATTACCAAAAATTTATTTTATTAAACTAGAAAAAATGACAGTGTGCATTGGAAGAACAGAAGGCTGAGAATATCAAAGGAATTAATTTTTTAAAAATATAAAAGAAGGAATTCTTGAAGTACCAGGTTTTAAACTGCATTATAAAACAGTAATTATCAAAACTACCTGGTATTGGCAAAGAAACAGAAAAGTCAATTAGTGGAACAGAACAGACATACAATAAACAGTAGTAAAGGATTAGAGTAACCTTGTGTTTGACCAAAGTAAAGATTGAAACTTTGGTGATTAGAATTCAGTATTTGGTAAAAAAAAATTGTTGGGAAAATTAGAAAACAATATCAGAAACTAGATATAGACCAATATATGCAACCATTTATCAAGGTAAGATCAAAATAGATAGTATGATCTAGATATCAAGGTATATATCATAATTAAATAATGAAGAATATGTTACCTATCATATTTATGAATAGAATATGTGAAGAATTTATGAATAAACAAGAGATAGACAGCATTATGAGATGCAAATGGATAATTTTAAATACATTAAATTAAAAATATTTTGTACAAATGAAATTAATATAGCCAAGATTAGAAGGAAAGCAGAAAATTTGGGGGAAATTTTTATAGGCAATTTCTCAGAAGTCTCATATCTAAAGTACATTGAGAACTTTGTCAAATTTATAAAAATATGAGCCATTTCCAAATTATACATGGTCAGAAAATATGAACAGTTTTTGGATGAAGGAAATCAAAACTATATATAACCATATGAAAAAATACTCAAAATCATTATTGATTAGAAAAACAAAAATCAAAACAATTCTGAGATAACATCTCATACTTCTCAGATTGACTAAAATGATAAAAGGGCAAAAGGATACATGCTGGAGAGAATATGGAAAAATAGAGTCACTAATACATTATTGATGGAACTGTGAACTGATCCAATCATTTTGGAAAACAATTTGGAATTATGCCCAAGAGTTATAAAATTGTATATCCCTTGATCCAGCAGTATCACTATTAGATTTGTTTCTTAAGGTGATTGGGAAAAAAGAAAAAGAACCTCTATGTTCTAAAATACCTATAGCAGCTCTCTTTCTAGTGGCAAAGAACTAGAAATTTAGAGGTTGCTAAATCAATTGGGACATGACCAAACAAATTGGAACATGATTGTGATGGAATACCACTAAGTCATAAGAACATAAGAACATATGAAAAGACCTACGTGAAATTTTGAAGAGTGAAATGAGCAGAACCAAGAGAACATTGCTTGAAGAATAACTTGTGTATGACCACCTCCAGAGAAAGAGCTGATAAACAGAAACAAGCAAGAAATAGTTTTATATATACATATATCTTTTCGTCAAATGATTCCTTCTCTAGTGTGAGGAGAAAAAGATATAGAAATACTTGAGAACTTTAATGTAACAACTAAACAGAAAAAAAAAAATTGAGAAAGCAGCTCCTTTCTCAAGAAAGGGGAAAGCAGTTTGGGGATTAGAAGATGAGGCAGGCTTCACCCACCTCAAACCCCCATTCCCTAATTAAACTACTGGACTGATAGATCATACTGCTGTGGATATAGTTTATCTAGATTTTAACCATGCATCTACCAATCTCTCTTTTGTTCTTATAGACAACATGAAGTGGTGTAAACTGGACAGTAGTAGAGTTAGATAGGATTAGAACTGATTAATGAACTGCCCTAAGGAGTAGTTTTATTGATAACTTGATGTCACCTTTGAAGATAGTCTCAAACAAAATGTCTCAGAGATATATGCTTAACCCTACATTGGGGCCCTGGGCTATTTCATGCTTTTCCTAATTGCAAATGAACTAAAGCTAGGAAGGCTATCTAAAACTCTGGGTGATGGAATATGGATGAAAAAGGTAATGGTAGCCTAGAATGCTGGGTTAGATTTGGTCATCTGAAATGAGCTAAGGATAAAGGTAAATCTTATAGTTGAATGCAAAAAACTGACTCAGTCAAAGACAGGAAAATAATGACAGAAACAATTTGTGAGAAATACCTGCTATTGTAATAGACCACAAGTTCAGTATTATTGAACAGTATATTATTGGAGATCTGGGTTCCAAGATCACCACTTATACATGCTGACTGTGCCACTTTATATCAGGCAAATCTCTGAACCTAGAAGCTGCAGAACAGGTGATGAGATTCTCCTGCAGCACTGTATTCCCATTAAAGCAGTTCTAATCCCCCTCAAATATGACGTAACATTGTACCAGAGCCAGAACTAGGAAAGTAATGATGCTGTTGACTGCCATCTGCTATGTTAAGAGCCCTTCTTGAGTATTTGTTCAGTCCTAGATGCCACATTTCAGGAAGGACATTGGTAATCTGGAGAGGAACGTGATTGGGATCTCAGAACCATAAGGATCCTTTCTAAGGAACTAAGAATATTTAGGCCTGAAGAAGATTATTTGGGGAAGAGTAACGGGGATAATAGCTATTATCAAATATCTAAATGGTTATTCTGTAGTAATAATAATAATAGCTAACCTTTTTCTAGTGTTTACTATATGCCAGGCACTGTGCTAAGTACTTTACAAATAATACCTCCCTTGATACTCACAGTAACTGTTAATGGGAATAGTATTATTATCTTCATTTTACAGTTGAGGAAACTGAGGCAAATAGGAGGTTAAGTGACTTGCCAGGGTCACACAGAAGGTGAAAACTTCTTCTGCTTGACCCTACAGGGAAGAATTAGGTAAAAGGTATAGAGAGGCAAATTTAGGCTTGAGATAAGGAAAAAACTCTTTAAAAAGTAAAATAGACTCCTTGGGATATATGAGAGTCCTTCAGCAGAGGCTTTCAGATAAACTAGATAACCATTTGTCCAGGAAGCTGTAGGGAGCAATCAGATATGGGTTGGACAAGCTGGCTACTTAGATCCCTTCTAGCTCTGAAAGTGGGTGATTCTATGGTCCTTCAGTCCTCTCCAGCTCCAAATTCTATCATGCAAAGTAGAATTTGCTAAATCAGCTTGGTTAGCCTGAATCATCAAGGTTTCCATTTCTAGTCTCCATACATGAACAAGAAACCAAATGAACAATAAATATCACAAATGAGTAGTCGGAAACAGTGAGCCAGCCCTGGGTATCATATCCATGGAACGTTTTGATAGGCAAGTGACATCTCTACTTACCACCTTTCAGAAAAGAATGTGATTAGAGTGAAAGATTACTTTAAAAAGTTGTCATGCATCCAGTATCAATTGTTTCTGAATTCAGAACCTCAGCTCTTTCCCCTCCCCCCCCCCAAAAAAAAAGATTCACAGAAAGACAATTTGAAGTCCAAGAGCAGAAGCTCCCATGTCCCTAGGTTTTCCAGGGTGGTTGGGCTCTAGTGGAGCCCCGAGCAGAAAGTCTGTTTAGTTAGACATTCTGAGCACTGGTGCATGTGGGCCAGGACTGGGGCCAAAGAGGCTTGCCCTGGAAGTATTTAAGAATGACAGCTAACTAAAGTAGCCAGCCTCATTTTCTTTCCCAGCCAGGAGGACATAATGGCTAGAACTCCCTGAGTTCTTTGGAGCTTTCCTGTGACTCATGCTGACCATGCTGGACAGCTCCTGTAACTCTTGGAGCCTTCAAAGGAATGGTGATTCTAATCTGGGGCACAGAGATATGAATGTGAACAGAGTGCTTGGATGTTTCCTGATAAAGAAAAACCCAAACACTCTAAGACCAGGCGGTTTTTATACCTATCCTGAATTCACTATCACTACTGTTCCACATGATTTAATTAATGTTCAAAACCTGACATTCCTACTAAACCAACCCAGTGTGTAAGCCTGTTTCCCCGTCCATCCATCAACGAAATTTGGTGCCAGGCACTTTGCTGGGACTCGGGGACACAAAGGTAAAAGTGAATCGGCCCCTGCTCTCCAGGAAGTCACATTCTCTCCTTTTGGAAGCCCATCCCCCTGAGCATCACAGCCTAGAGACAGTGAGCTTGAGAGGAGGACTCGGTGGGTCTGGGAAAGACCTCAGAGAGAAGATGACAGTCCGTCTGAACTTTGGGAGAAACTAGGAGGCGGTGGTGAGCCTGGGGAGAGCGTTCCAGACAGAGGAGGCCTCCGATGCCAGGCTAAAACTGTCAGCCACAGCTGTTTGCAAGGACTAAGAAGGGAAAGACTCACTGAGGACATTAACCTAACCAAACAAGTAAATGAATGAGTGAGTAAATAAACAAATAAAAATCTCAGTACCCTGCATGGCCAGAAGTTCATACTGGCAAAGTGACAGGACACGAGGACCAGAGGTACCCGCGAGGACAGTCCTGTCAGGGGGCACCTTGTGCGGGGAGCCAGCATTTATGTCAACACGCATGTGTTAGTACAGCTGAAATTCTGCAAAGAGAATATGGCTCGCCTTTCCCAAGGAAGGTGCTGAGGACGCCGCAGAGCCCTTCTCCAAAAGGCAGCTTATGTCAATAACAAGTTAAGTTTGAGGTGTATTTATTTTAGGCCCGCTTTTAATTTAGTTTAATCAGGATTACTCATAAATTATCTATTAATTACTATCTGATGTTCAGTTAAATCCTCCCAGCCATAGAGCTGGCTTAGCCTTGCTTTGAATGCCATCCACCTTAATTGTCGGATACTTTGTCAACATTTAATCAGTGGGCCTTATTAATGTGCCATTGACGTGTTGGTAGCTCTCCCAGCACCATCAATCATGAGGGAACAGCAGGAGCCGCCTCTGACACCATTGCTCTCTGTCACATTATCGAGCCCCTGGGCTTTCTGGTTAGGTAGGAGGCTCACTTTTCTCTAAATGGACACTCTATCTCTCAAGCTCAACCCAATTTTTGTCATTGTCGACTTAAACACTCCCAGCCCTTGGAGTTTGGTCCCTCATTAGACACTCAGCAGTCTGCACGGGAAGAAGGATTCCTTGTTTGCCCTTCTCCGACCCTGTCCTACAAAGGTTGGATTCTGGGAGATTTGATCCCAAATGAGGGTGTGTGTGTGTGTGTGTGTGTGTGTGTGTGTGTGTGTGTGTGTGCACGGCTCCTGCTTTTCTGGAGATTGATGCATTGTTTAAAGCGCTATCCGTTGAAACTTGTTTTATTTGAAGAGACGACATCTCACGTGTGTGTATCTCTCTCTTCTCTGCAGCCTCTATGGCAGACACATGCAGGCAAACCCAGAGCCTCCAAAGAAGAATAATGACAAATCAAAGAAGATCAGCCGGAAACCCCTGACAGCCAAGAACAAATAAGGATTTCGCGTGGTTTCTCTCTCTCTGTCTCTCTCCCCCTGACCACCCCTCCACCTCCAGCAGACACTTCATGCGTTCTGTTTCTGGATGTCTAACCTCTACCCTCATCTCCCTTTTACTCCTTTAGGAGGGATGCTGGATTTTTGCAGATACCTGTTTCTGTGTGTCTTATTAGAGGTGCCAAATAAAGGAAGCCAAGATCTGTTTTCATTGCAAATTCCAAAGAAGACTCAGCTTTTAAATCCTTGAATAAGAATCATGAAATTCCATATTATCAAGAAAAATTAAAGCCATGTAACCATTTACTATAACTTAACACTGCTCATTCTTCTTCTCTTTCTGTGTATATTATTAACACGTGTATAATGACTTTTATTCTATTAAGTCATACATATATCCCTCTTGTGCTTTAGTCTGTGGCCTTGTACTACCAAGACATTATGTTCATTTTACTTATAAATGATTTTAATAAAATCTTTTATTCGTATCACATGTGGCTTCTTTAATAGAACTCAGAATAATGGGATCTTGGGGAATACACACTTTTGTTTACTGTATTTTTCCCCTAAAACATTAGCATGATATTTAAATGGTTGTAGAAGATAAACTCTGAAGTCTTCCATAAAAAAAGGAGAAATTAAACCAGAGTTAGTTTTTTCTCACATTGATGTCATTTTTTCGGGAAGACTGTTTCTAAATTAAGAAAAAACAGAAGAAACAAGTCCCTAGGAGATTCTGCCAAAGGATTTTGGAAAGCAACTTTCTTATCTGGAGAATTGGGAGCCTCTGCCAGTAGCTGGTAGAAAAGAACCCATTTCCTCATTGCTCAGAACTCCCTGCAATTTGAGCTGCCTTCTAGAGACTCGCTGCCAGAGGAGGGCTTCTCCAGGCCTGCCCATTTGCTGCCACTCTTGTCATGGTAGGGACTGTGTTTAGGAGGTCAGTCAGACCTACCCGTGACTGGCAGCTTCAGCCCCAATCAACAAAAAACATGTGTTGTTTGCCTAACCAAATAAATACAGGCAGATGTTATTACTGTAATTTATAGATCTTCCTGCTTCCTAACATAGCCAAACTCGAGCCAGAGTATCAGGACATTCCCCAACAGACTGTCCTGTCAGAACTCATCTTCCCAAGGTTCTCTCTGTTCTCCATTTCCCATTTGATCCTTTGTTGCTTGCCTGCAAGGAGCCAGAGGGAAAACCCAGTTTCTTGAGACATGAATTTTGTAACTGAACAAAGGAACAAAACTACCTAACAAAATCCCAATTTCTTATATTCTTAAATGTATTATCATATGAAGCAGCAGGAATAGGCAAGGCATCTCGAGGTGCCCATTCATTCTCTCATGTCTAAGGTGGCACTGACATTTCTAGATCCAATGTCTGCCTTAGGAAGAGGGAAATCAGATTTAAAAAAAAAATGTTTTCAGTTGGTAGTAGCATCAAAAAAGGGAAAGACCGCTCCACCAGCAAAGTCTTTTGTCTTCAAGTTAAATTTAGGCATGTTCAGGATAATATGCAGATTAGGAAATTTGAGTATATGTTTTAAAACAAAGAAAAATAAAATCTAAATAAAGTGACTTTGTATTTCTCTTGTGATGTAGAAATGGTTCTGAGCATCCCAATTCCATCTTGTCTAGAGTAGAAATAAAAAACCACATTGCAAAACATTTAGCTTTATGTTCTGAGCCGTGTAGTTTAATGTAGTCTTGGTAACATGCATGATAATACACTTGCCTTTTCAGTGTGCCACAGCCATGTCAAATATTCCTGGGACCTGCTCATGGAATAAGCTGGTCATCTGCCACCTTCTTTGGCCACAGAGTCCTTGCTTACAAAGGCAGAGAGAACAGGGGCATATAGTGGAGAGAGGGCTATCCTGGAGGGCAGTTACCTTCCAAGCCCACCTCGTACCTCGCTGGGTGACCACAATGCAGTCACATAAGATTTCTGGGTCTCGGTTTCCTCCTCTTTAAAATGAAGATGATGACATGCCTGTAGTACTAACATTATAGGCCGTTGTGGGGTTCCACTGGACTAATGAATGATCGTTTTACAAACCACAAAATTCTTGAACAAACCACAGCTGCTGCTGCTGGGATTCTCATATAGCTTTGTTTCTCTTGACTTCTGGAGACTTCTTTTAAGGCCCCAGTTCTTAACCTTGCTGGTGTCATGGACCTCATCTCAGAATATTCGTAAATGCTCTAAGGAAAATATAAATGATTACAAAGGAAATCAATTATATTGATTTTTTTAATTCAATAATTTAATTTTTTAAATTTTAATTCATTAATTGAATAAAGTTTTAATTCATTAAATTTAATTTAAATTCATAATTGAAATTTAACTTTTTAAAATTAATTTACTTTTTAATTGAATTTAATTCAATTTTTAAAATTCATTTTTAAAATTAATTAATGAAGTTTAATTCATCAAGAAATCCTGTTTTAAGGCTAATTCCTAGTTCTCCATGATTTTCCATAGACCCTCCTGATTTACCAGATGCAGGGACCCTGTCATATTCTATGAAGCAGGGGGTGAAAGGGAAGGGTATCATGTTTTAATGATAGTGACCTTAAAACCTCTGTTTGATTAAAAAGTTTCAAAACTTTTATATATAATGTTGTTCAGTCATTTTTTCAGTCGTTTCTAACTCTTTGTGACTGGCCATTTCCATTTCCAGCTCATTTTACAGATGAGAAAACTGAGGCAAATAGGTTAAATGACTTGTGTAGGATCACACAGCTTTGTGACCAGATTTAAATTCACAAAGATGAGTTTCCTGACCTCAGCCCAGGGTTCTATTTCACTGCGCCGCCTAACTGCCCTCACTTCTATATATCTTCTCTTATTTGATCCTAAGAGTAATCTTGTGTGGTGGACTAAAGGGAGAACAGCTACAATATGGCAAAGATTTCTAATTAATTTTTTAAAAAATTCTTATTTGACAGAGAGCCTCATTTCTTCTTTTTAATGTCTAAATCTCTTAGGCCATTTTCTAGCAATTAAGTTATTAACATCAGGGTCTGGGGAAGGGGGCGTTGTATATCTTTGGCTTATTAGGAAGCTCTATTCTGTTAAGAAAAAAAAATGCTTCTTGGTTTTATAGCAGGAGCAAGTAATGTGTTATAGGATAAAAGGAATCCATTTGACATGAATCACCAAAGTCACCAAATAGAAAAGAGGGCAATCCCTGAAACGGACTTAGAAGAGATTTGTTCATCTCAGTTTTCTGTCCTCTGCTTATTCTTTCATGCAAATTAAACCTCAGACAACAGAACAGTTTTTACTATTTTGTTCTCTTTAATAGGCCTGAGTATGGTGTTGTTAAATGATATCTATGTGTAGGTAATACTCAGATGTTTATAAATTCTTCAGTTTCCCACTCCAAAGCTTGACTTTGTTGTCTTCTGTTCACATCTCCCCACAAAGGAAAATGATCTTTGAATATCCTCCTCCTCTTTCTCATCATCATTATCAGCATCATTGCCTTTCTTAAAATTTTGTAGCCAAATGCCACCTATTCATTGGTTCCGACCCTTGCACTGGATCCACCACTAATCATTCCATAATAAATAGCTTTACTCAAAAGTCCATTGCCAAGCTGACCCTCCTGCTTTGAACCCAAATAATGAATGTCATCCTCTGGAAAAGGAGGCCATCCTGAAAATTATTATTATGTGTAATTGGGAAAATAAAATATCTTTGAATTTTAAAAAATAAGGCCACACTAAGGCCAAATTCCAAATACTCCTAGACTTTTACAGTATTTGGACTTTCAAATACAGCTCACTTATCTTCATCAAAATAGAGATGTTCTAAGGAATCATGCTTAAAGGCAACAAAATTCAACAGATAAAGCAGTAGGTTGGCAGCCAAGAAATCCCATTTTTTTTTACTTTCATTCTAGGCCAAACTTGTTGTGTGACCTATAATTAAACTTTGACTTCTGGGCATGTATTTCTCCTTCTCTAATAGGTACATAACATTTTCTTCATGTAGCCCATGCTAATAACATTTACAAACTACATTGCACAATTATTCAAATGACTTCCAAAGATCTCATAAATTTAAAAAATGCTGCATTTGAATAATTGTGTAATGTAGTTTATAAATGTTATTAGAATGGACTATACATGAAGCCTTTATCACATGACAACTTCTACTGTGTGGGAGCACATACTGTTGAAAGATTGGATAGTAACGGTGGACCTTACTAGTTAGAATTATAGTTTTCAAAGTGGTTGATCTCCCCTCATTTTGTAGAGAGATTCTGACTTATCCAAAGTCACCTAGGCAGTGATGATGGGAGAGGTGATTGAATTCAGGTGCTCTTGACTTCAATTTTTCACGTCAACCTAATGTGTTCAGCCTACTGGTAGTACGTGTTATTTCTGGTTGTTATGACTACATGACTACCTTAGTCATAAGATCATATACTTAGACTTAGAAGGTACCACAGAGTCCATCTGATTCAATCGTTTCCTCTTACGAAAGAGGAAATGGAGGCCCCCAGAAAGAGAAAGTGACTTTTCCCCAAGTCATTAGTCATATCAGATGACTATTTGTTTTCTCATAATTTCTTGAACTGGAACATTTCCATGATTGAATTCTTAAAATGTCCTTTTTATAAATGTGTTTTAGTTTTAGTTTAGTTTTAGTTTTAGTTTAGTCTAGGTCAGTACAAAATTATTCCATTTTTAGCAATGCTCCCTTTGTTTGTGCTACCTTTACCCCTTATTCTAGTACAACATTTGAAAGCTGGCTTCCATTGGATGGCTATATGTAATGACCAAGGCATACTAAGTTTATTCATAAGAAAAGTCATGACCTTTTTCTACCTTTCCCAGAATTGTAATATTTCAAACCATGACCATACCAGAGAAATCGTTTTCTTCTACAAACAGATGATAGAATCTTCCTTTCTGAAATGTGGAGAAAGGAAATCAGCTGTGATCCAATCTCAGGGCATGTGTGCCCTCCAATAAACAAAACTACCTATATATATTTTTTTTACTGTTGTATGTTGCTCCAGTGTGCTGACCCACTGAGTATTCAAAGCTCATCTCCAATTTGCTGGACCATTCTCACTCTTTTCAGTTTATAGATGAAGAAACATGGAAATATATTGGGAGATGCAATGAATTGTGAAAGGTTGGGCTATAATAACTCATTTTTATAGAGCTTTGAAGTTTACAACTTGGCAAAATGTCCCCTAAAAGTATTGTTATTGCCAAATTTACCAAGTAGGAAACTGAGGTTTTAGAGAAGCGATGTGAATTATATGGAGGCACAAAGCTTATAAATGACAGAGCCAGGAACCTGAGCTCTCCTTAACAAGCCCAGAGCTTTTTTCACTACTCTACATTGTCTCCTAGGTAGCTTGGTGGCACAGGAGATAGGGTACTGGCCCTGAAGTCAGGAAGATAGCTTCCCGAGTTCAAATCTGACCTCAGACACTCACCATATGACCCTGGGCAAGTCACATAACCCTGTTTACCTCAGTTTCTCATCTGGAACAAGAGTCGGAGAAGGAAATGGCAAACTACTCCATTATCTTTGCCAAGAAAACTCCAAATGGGTCCC
Source organism: Gracilinanus agilis (assembly GCF_016433145.1). Taxonomy (NCBI): domain Eukaryota; kingdom Metazoa; phylum Chordata; class Mammalia; order Didelphimorphia; family Didelphidae; genus Gracilinanus; species Gracilinanus agilis. Next base: position 57,033,596 of record NC_058134.1, on the reverse strand, counting down.
AAAGAGTTGTCAGGACTGAAATGACTGAATGACAACATCCATTATTGTCTCCTTGTAAGCCAGTGGCAGAACTGCTGAAATGTGTCAATGACCTAAATAATCAGAGGTATCTGATGAAGCTTCCTAAACATTTGACACGGAGTCTTCTAAATAGGCAGGTAGGGAATCTGCTGCTTCCTTGAATGGGAATTGGTCAAGTGATGAAATTGGGAATTGGCCACACCATGAAACTTATTTCCTTTGTTCAGCACCTACATGATAGGGATACAAAGAGCTTGCTTTCTTTTAGAGGTAAAATAAGATTTGGGGTTTTGATAAGTAAGTGGCAGGAGCAGACTGCCTTAGATGGAACCTTGAGCTAAGATCTGACTTGGGAATTTTATGAGATCTAGGAGTTGGAAAATTCTGTTGTGTCCAAAACCTTTCTCTTTCTCTCTCTCTGCTGGTGTTCCCTGCTGAGAGAAGTGGCTAAAACTTTGGCTCTTGGAAATTCCTTGAACCGGAGTGACAATTGTGGAAAGATGAGGAAGTTGGAGGTTTGGGGAAGAGCTGTGAAAGGAAGATCTGCATTTAAAAGAAGAAAAATCTGGTTTTTGCTTCTCTGTGGTTACAGATTTGAGCAGGCCTGAAACCTCTAGGCCAAAACCCTGATTGACTGGAAGTTGGAAACCTAACTGAACAACTACAAGGTGGCAGAACTGAATAATAGATAAGAATAGTTATTAGAAATAGGTGTGTGCACTCTGTGCTGGCAAAAAATTGGAAAATGAAGGGATGCCCTTCCATTGGGGATGGATGAACAAATTGTGGTACCTGTTGGTGATGGAACACTATTTTGCTCAAAGGAATAATAAACTGGAGGGATTCCATGTGAACTAGAAAGACCTCCAGGAATTGATGCAGAGTGAAAGGAGCAGAACCAGGAGAACCGTATACACAGAGACAGATACACTGTGGCACAATTGAATGTAATGGACTTCAATGTAGTGGACTTCTCAACTAGCAGCAATGCAATGATCCAGGACAATTCTGAGGGACTTAGGAGACAGAACACTATCCACATTCAGAGAAAGAATTGTGGGAGCAGAAACACAAGAAAAACAACTGCTTGATCACATGGGTTGATGGGGATATGATTGGGGATGTAGACTCTGAACCCTAGTGCAAATATCAATAATATGGAAATAGGTCTTGATCAATGATACATGTAAAACCCAGTGGAATTGTGCTTTGGCTATGGGAGAGGGTGGGAGGAGGGGAGGAGAAAAACATGAATCATGTAACTGTGGTAAAATGTTCTTAATCAATAAAATTCAATTGGCAGAAAGGAAGGAAGGAATGAAGGAAGAAAGGAAAGAAAGAAAGAAAGAAAGAAAGAAAGAAAGAAAGAAAGAAAGAAAGAAAGAAAGAAAGAAAGAAAGA
>NC_058134.1:56996516-57031876 GCF_016433145.1 Gracilinanus agilis | reverse complement strand
AGGAAGGAAGGAAGGAAGGAAGGAAGGAAGGAAGGAAGGAAGGAAGGAAGGAAGGAAGGAAGGAAAGAAGGAAGGAAAGAGGCGTAGCTAGTTAGAAATTGGGTAAGTTAGTATTAAGGAGAGAGAGCAGGTCTGGTTTTTATCAGATGGAAGCAGATCCTGTGAGGGACTTTAAGTGTGGGTGGAGGTAGTAACCTATTAGTATATAAGGATCTTTCCTATTTTTACCTTTCCGTTAAACCTTTTTAATCCTTTAAACCTTAATAAATAGAGGTTTTGTTTTTAACAATTGCCTCCACAGTTGTGTCCGTCCTTACTGTTAAAAGACCCACTGTGCTTCCCAGCCTATATCAACTCTGTTACAAGTTAAGCCAACTGGCCCATCTTCTAACCAACAGATACAGTCCCAAAATATCAACAGCCGTTCATAGGGGGAAGGGGCATGTTGGGTATGGGAGGAGAAGCACCACGTCACCTAGAGAAGTCAATATTTTGCTAAATAAATAGAAAAGAAAACAAGCAAAAAAGAGTAGAAAAACACCAATAAATGGGGGAATTGGGAGAGGTCTCTTGTTGAAATTTATTTTACTTTGGCAGAACCTTGAAGCAAGTTAAGGGTTCCAGGAAGAAGAGTTTTGAAGGGAGAAAATCATGCCAGGCATGAAGAATAGCACATGCGAAGATCAGTCAAGAGAAAGTAGGAATGCCATGTGCAGAGACTTCCCAAGTCAGCCACTGTGGTTAGAACATGGAGCTCAATAGGGGTTTGGGGGTTAGAGATGATTGTAATGACCTGGAAATCTAGCCTTGAGCCAGATTGTGAAAAGCTTATTTGTTCAACAGAGGATACAATTTTTATAAAATACAAATTTTATCCTAGAGGCAAGGGGAGCCCAAGTTGCTGCATGAGCAGGGGAGGGCCAAGGTCAGATCAATGCTTCATCATTATCTCTTTGGCCATAATATGGAGGTCAGACTGGAGGAGGGAGGGCAGAATGCCTCCGTCCCCCCCTCCAAGCATCCCGGCTTCCACACGTCGCCCTGTTAAGTTTCCTCTGGTCTCTACAGACCCCAACATCCTGATGCCTCCCTGGCTCCGGCACAATCAGAAACTGGCATTTTCTACTTACAGGTGTTGTCAGCAAAACGGACTGGTTCCTGCCCCAGGAGAAAAGAGATTTCTACTGCCTAGCAGCTGAAAGCAGGGAAGGGAATACAATGCCAACCTCCCGTCTCGCTCTCTTTCCATTCATAACTCCCCCAGAGTACCGTACAAAATATCAATTCCATACAAAGCGGACAATCTCCCCAGCCCACGTGGTGGGCTGCTTTTATTTGTCATCATGCATGGAGGAGTTTAACAAAGAGCTGCTTTTCAGAGTGCCCTCACACAATGGCCAGGCCCAGCAAACATTTTCATTAAGGCCTTGCCTTTAAGCTGATCCTTAGTTTGGCCAATAGCCTGCCCATTTCTGGCCCCAGGATGCGTAGACATGGAGTGCCTTTTTTTTTTTAAATAGCAGAGACTGAAAGGATTCTTGGGAAGGGGCGTAGGGGGAATCACACTTGTTCTTCTGAAGAAATGGTGTGAGAGTGTGCTCGCTTAAACTGTAGATGTGTGAAAGCTGTACAGATGAAGAAGATTCGGTTCATTCCTCTTGTGAGAAACAAGGAGAGAGGGCTGGGAGGGCTTAGCTTTTCATTAATGGTCACGTTCAGAAAGGCTCAAGCTTTGCCTTCTCTTGGGACATGACTTCTGACTTTGGCACCATGTCCAGGCCAGTGCAGAATTTAACTGAAAAGTGAACACTCCCCTCTGTAAAAACTGGAGAGGGTTCTAGGTCACTGAACATTCTTCAGACCATCGGTACCCTCCTCCCTCCCCAAACCCAGCAAGGAACATCCTTGTTGTTTTCCAGTCATTTTTAGTTGTCTTTGACTCATAGTGATGAAGCTGAAAAATTAATATACAATATCTCCAAGTATTATACTTAATAATAATAACTTGAAGTGAAAGGGATAAAAAGACAAAAGTAAAAGCCTGAGTAAAGCCAGCTTTCCCAGACGCACATGCCAGAGAAGAGAGCTAGAGGCGAGGTTAGAGAACTTATCTATACACATAAGGATGCAAATGTGAGGACAAAGGGAAAAGGATCCTGGGAGATGGAGTCCAAGGGTTCAAGATTTTCTAGTTACACAGTGACCTCATTTGGGGTTTCCTTGGCAAAAATACTGGAATGGTTTTCCATTTCCTTTTCTAGCTTGGTTACAGATTAGGAAACTGAGGCAAACAGAGTGAAGTGACTTGCCCAGGGTCACATAACCAGTAGATGTCTGAAACCAGATTTGAACTTGGGAAGAAGAATCTTCTTGACTCTAGGCCTGGCACTCTATCCACTATGTCACCTAGCTGCCCCAGTATCTTTGCCAAGAAATTTCCAAATGGGATCATGAAGAGTCAGAGGTAACTAAAAAGCAACTGAGCAATTGCAAACAATAAGACATTATTTAAAGTCAGCTCTAATAGTCTATGATTCAATAAGCCTGTTTCATCCTGAACCAATATGGGGCTAGCAAAGAACATACTTATTTGATGCCAACAGAAGATGGAAGGATGGGGCTAGGAGCACATGCAACTGTCTGGAGTTTTCCTTCCTTCTACTGCTGACCCACAATTATTCTGTGAGAGTGCACGTGGGACCAAAATATCAGTCTGAAACTTGACAAAGTCCTCCTGGGGAAATCCTGTGGGACATCTTGGTCTCTGAGCCTTCTTTGTACATCAGCTCTACCAATTAAGAACTGAAATAATTCAAATCAAGTCATGTATCTCCAGTTTCCAAAGGAAAGACTAAAATGAGCATTATCTTTTGGGGGCAAAGAGGTGGAGAAGAGGGGAGACAGGGAAATCTTGGCTTCCTTGTTAAGCTGACTTCCCATTTCTTTCAGAGGTGCAGGATGACATGCTGAGTTCTCATTCCTTCCCTTCCAAAGTTTCAGGCAAAAGATGGGGGTGGGATGGGGGTGGAAGTCAATAAAAGTGCTGCTCAGCTTGCTGACTTATAGATATTACTGTGTTCTTTGTTGCCTGGACAAGATTCCTTTTCTACAGTTTCATTAGTAAAACAAGTCTTTGATTTTTTGCAATATAGTTCATGGTACAAAGTACCAATCCAATGAAATCCCAAGTAGGACACTTTAGCTCATGAGATTTTGAAACAGGAGGTACCTCAGAAGCCATCTAGCCAGACCTCATCATTTTTAGCAAACTGGTTCCCAGGAGTCAGAAATTACCTGTCCAAGCTCACACAGCTTATGCTTAGCAGAATCAGGACTTGAAGATATTGGTTTTCTCACTCCACATTCCATGGTCTTTCTATTCTACATTATTGCTTAGTTTTATGGTTTCTTTGTGAGTTTCCACAAATGCTTCCCCCACCCTATCACATGCATGGTTGGTGGTTTCAGGATTCAACACACAATGTTCCACTTTGAATCAATTATGAAATAACTTAATTGGTGCAAAGAATTGTGGCATGGAATTAGTTTTCCTCTGTTGGTTTATGGAAAAACATATGCAGGGGCAGCTGGGTAGCTCAGTGGAGTGAGAGTCAGGCCTAGAGACGGGAGGTCCTGGGTTCAAACCCGGCCTCAGCCACTTCCCAGCTGTGTGACCCTGGGCAAGCCACTTGACCCCCATTGCCCACCCTTACCAATCTTCCACCTATGAGACAATACACCGAAGTACAAGGGTTTAAAAAAAAAAGAAAAAGAAAAACATATGTAGGAAAGAAATAGGCTGGGCATGTGGCAGGAGCAAGGGTTGACCAATGGAGACCCATAAGAGGAAGTTTTGCCACCAAAGTCCCTGGCACTGCCAAATGTCTCAACATCAGAAACAGGTCTGATTTTATCAGTTGAAATGACAATATTAGCACCTGCTTTATCGCTGTTCCCCGAGTATAGGGCTATGAGGTATTTCCATCTGAGTTGTAGCTAAAACATTGATGCCGTCTGTCCCGTTATAATATGAGTCCCTTGGGAGTATAGATGTATTTTACCTTTCCATTTGTATCCCTAGCATTTAGCATAATGCTTTGCATAAGAGCGAGTGCTTGATGAATGCTTTATTCATTCATTCATTCGTTCACTGATGATATGCAATGTCAAGAGCTCGATAGCAGTAATTCTCAACCTCTTTTTGTGCCATCGACCTCTTGTCAGTATGGTAACACCCATGGACTCCTTCTCAGAAAAATGTTTTTAAATACATAAAATAAAATACACATGAATACAAAGGAAGGCATGCATTGGTTGGTTTGTTGTTTTTTTCTTTTAGACTAAGTCACAATCCTCAGCTCTAGAAGAAGAACTCGGCATTTTGAATAGACCTTGTATTAAGGATTTATTGGAGGACCTGGGCAAGAATGACCCAGAATAGATGGTTTGGATGAGTTGGAATCTTCACTATTAGAGGGCATACCCACCCCAGTGAGACCAGAGATTCCTGGAATAGTGGTACAACTGATTTGAATTTTAAAACACAAAAGCTTGCTTTGTTTTCATGCTATGTCTGGAACTCAGTCTGACTCCAGACTGGCATTGTCAGTTCTACCTACAAAATATTCTGTACTGTCATTATCTATTTGTCCTCTGGAAGCTATTTCATAATGAATTTCTTGGTAGTGACACCTCTTACAAACTATGTCAAGAGCAACAGCTAGGGAGTGATGGACTCTGTCAGTTGGTTCCCCTCTAGGAACCATCAGGTTAACAATGTCAGTCGAGTTATCACCAGCACTGACCACAGAGAGCAAGTCCCTTCTTCTGTGCTCACAGGTCAAAACCTAAGATTTGATAGTCAACTGAGAATTGGAGAATGGAGAATTTGGTCTGGCTCTTTGCTTTGATCATGGACTTCCTAAACCCTTAGTCTAGCTCATTAATTCATTTTGAAAAGAAATCAGGAACAAATGAAGCTTACCATCATGCCATGTCTATCGGCTACCTCTTTTATAAAATTATTGCATTCCAAAGCAACGTCCTTGTTGTTCAGTCGCATCCAACTCTTTGTGACCTCATATGGGTCACATTTTCTTGGCAAAGATAATGAAGTGGCTTGCCATTTTCAGAAACTGAGGCAAATTGGATGAAGTGACTTGCCCAGGGTCACACAGCTAGTAAGTGTCTGAGACTAGATGTGAACTCAGGTCTTCTTGACTCAAGGTCCAGCACTCTCTTCATTGCACTACCGAGATGCCTCATGTAAATCAACATTAAACAGAACCAAAAAAAATACGATTAGGTAGCAAAGCTTTATGCTAAATCAATTAATGACATTTTTGTTACAAGATAATTCTTGTTTTTGCCATTTTATTCTTCAAGGGCACTGGCATAAGCCTCATGAAAAGCTCATTGATTTTTGCTTTATGATTTCTGACTGCAGCAGAACAGAGATCACTGACTTTATAAAGTAGAGATCATATATATGCATTATAAAAGAGTTCCTACCATATTTGCATTTTTCACATTTTCCCAAGAAGTGCTTCCTTGCATATTGTTAGCAACTTGTGCTGTTATATATTGAGACAGGAGTAGAAAGATATAAGTTCTCTCCTCAGCCAATTTAGTTTAATCAAAGTCTTGAGAAATAAAATATTGTCATCTTTTCTCCATTTCTCCTCCCTTTCAAATGGAGATCGTAGCACTAGAGTAACATGTCAGAGAATAATTGAATGGTAGAAATGGAAAGGACCTTGAAGATTATCTAATATAAATCTGTAATTTAGAAGAGAAGGACCCTGAGATCCACAGATGGAATGTGACTTGCCCAGGGTCATGTAGACAGTCGAAGGCAAAAGACTTGAATGAACTGATATAGAATGAAGTAGAACCAGGAGGATATTTTACATACTGAAGGAAACAGAAATTCTCAAGCTAAGCCAGATACCATATAATCATAATGTGCAACTCTGGCCCAAAGGAAATGATGAGAAAGTCCCTCTCTTCATGGGTAAAGAAGCAGGGGGCCACAGATCACAATTTCTATTGTCAGTCTAGTCACTGGGCGAGTTGATTTCATTTACCTTTTTTTTTCTGGTGCACATGGAGCATTATCCAGAAACCCCTTTAATCTAAATCAAAATACATCAGTGAATAAATGAGTGAAATATAGGAAGAGGAAAGAAGGGAAGGAAAATGAAAGGAAGCAAGAGAGCAAAGGGCAATGCCAGCCTTGAGGCCAGGACCCAGTTCTTGCAACTCCTTAGCTGCTGAGTTATGGGCAGTGGCTCTACTGGTGGAAGTGAGAGAAAGGCAGAAGGGATGCCACTCTTCTCTCCAATCGGAACTCATGTCTGTTAGGAATACCTGCCTCCCGTCAAAGAGATATTGTGAGGATTAATGAGGCACAAAGCCTGGGCAGTCCTCTGAGTGGCCATATAAATGCAAAATATTATTAGCTTGATTATATCACAGCAGCAGCCTTTCCTGACATATTGCAACATATTCAATTCCATCACCCTGCTGTGGGTTTGACTATGAGCCAAGCCAGCCTGATGAGAAAGCCTGGTAGAGGAGAGGTGGCTAAGTATTCGTGTACATATAATCCTATTCTTAAGAATTTGAGGAAAATGGGAAAAAGACAAGTGCTTGGAACATATGATCAAAGATCTTAGAGCTGCAATATACCATAAAGGCTATTCTAGTCCAACTTACAAATTAGGAAATTATAGTCCATAGTTTATAGGACTTGCCCAAGGTCACGCTGGCAATAGGCATCTAAGGTAAAATTCGAGCCTAGATTCTCTGACTCTAGAGTAGATAGTCTTTCCACTGTACTACAGGAACTCAAGACTTTTGACAGATTCTTGTTTGAGGAATAGGAGGCAAAAATAGAATTTCCATTGGGTTTACCCAAATTTGTCCCTTGAAGGAAAGATAATAAGACAAAGTGGAGAAAAGAATGCTTTCAGTGGGAAGACCCAAAGAGAGATCTGATATAATCAAGGTTTCCTATACAGAATGGAGACTTTGGCACAACTTTTGAAGATAGCAGGGCAGCAAATCATTGCATTTGTGATTTGCCTTACGTTAACCAAATCTAGACATATTTTGTGAACTGGACGCTCAAGCCCAGTTTGTGAATGATGGGGATATTCCCCCCCCCACCCAAAACTGCAATATTCTGATAGTCTGAGGACTTGATCTCAGCCACCTCCAATAATATCAATCACAATCATCGTCTACACTTTCTCATCATGTATTGCCCTTGTACATTCTCCTCCCCAAAGTCCACCACCAGGGATCTACCCTTGGCATTGCCCAGATAGCAGCGGAGTACATGGGCTGTCTGTTAGTTATCCTTCACTGTCACTGTATCCCCAGCCCACTTCTTCTGCCGGACATACATCTCTCTGATGACATTCTTTATTCCGCTTCTCCCTCACAATTCTTCTTTGGTAACATGTTGCAACCTACTCACGCCCACCTCCAATGTGCCTCTCCATTACCCTTCAGGTGACCTGTAACATTCATTCTTCAGAGACTGATATTCCATAATTCACAGTCCATATGGGATCATTAGAAGAATATTGATGCTAAAAAGATGGGCTTTTGTTTCAGGGTCATTACAAATAGAGCACAATTTCCTGATTCGCTCTCCTTCTCCTTGTATTCACTCCTCAGTCCAGCTCATTGTCTGTCCTCAGGCTGTCACAAGTCTTTCTGCTGAGATGTCACCCATCTCCAGTTCTCGGACATCTCTAACTAGATGCCTCCTAAAGCATCAAAAATGCAATAAGTACAACCTGTATCATCTTACCTGCTTTCTTGTGGGGAGGAAGAATGAGACAGATTTTTGGACATAGCTAATGTAAGAACTTATTTCTTTAGATAAGCATATTTATTATAATTTATTGCACATTTAAAGCAAACCATATATATTACACATATTTTTCATATACACATATATGTATGTATAGATACATACATACATACATACATGGTACCTTAAAGAAAAGAAGCCAGTGCTTCAGCAGGCTAATCAGTACAAGGCAGGTGCTTTGAAATCTCCTATCCATGGGGTAACATGTGGGCTGGGTTGGGATGGGAGGGTCTGTGATCAAAAGTAAAATGTAGACCACCCTCAGTCCCTTCTAGCTCCCCTCCCATCAGATCATGACCTCTTCCCTCTGTCTTTCCAGGTTCTTCTTTGTGACTTTTTAAATGTCCTCATCATGGTGTGTTAGAATGATCTTAAGTATTCCAATTTTTAAATAAAATTTTATTGATTAAAAAAACCTCATTATGTCCAAAATAAAACTCATTCTCCTCCAACACCCACCAAATCCACCTTTCTTCCAAAATTTCCTTTGACTATCAAGCAAACCACCATTCTCCCAGTCACCCAGGCCTAGATCTTTACTATCCTGTTCTTCATTCTTTACACAACACAGGCAATCCATGACCATGTCTGGAGTTCTCCACTCCCTCACCTTCACCTCTTACTCCTGTTGGCTTCTTTAGAACTCAGGTCTTATTCTACCTTCTGCAGGAGTTCATTCCCAGTCCCTCCTTTTCCTTTCAAATTATATTTGTCTAGGGGCAGCTGGGTAGCTCAGTGGAGTGAGAGCCAGGCCTAGAGACAGGAGGTCCTAGGTTCAAATCCGGCCTCAGACACTTCCCAGCTGTGTGACCCTGGGCAAGTCACTTGACCCCCATTGCCTACCCTTACCAATCTTCCACCTATAAGTCAATACACAGAAGTTAAGGGTTTAAAAAATTAAAAAAAACAAATTATATTTGTCTACACTAAATATCTGCTATATAGTTAGTTATTTTAATTATTGGTATTAAAATATTAGTATTATCTACTCCATTAGAATGCATACTCCTTGAAGGAAGGAACTATTTTTTTACCTTTTTTTGTATTCCCACAATATAGAAAGTACTTTATAAATCTTTGTTCACTGACTGACTGTCCAAGTATATATAAACACTAATGGAACAACAATATGGATGTCACTCAAAGTGCACGGCACAGTCTGGACAATTAGCATTCTTCATCCACTTTGTTTTTTTCTGATTAGATAGTTGGTCTGCACTCTTTTAAGGAATTAAAGATCTCTTTTAGGAAACTTTGCAATGATTTGGGTCTCGATGCAATCAACGCAATGTCATCTGCAAACAGAAGCATCTGGAGAATCTAACTTTCTAGAGAGAATCTCACTTCCATGTAATTTTATATAAGCATAGAAGACCCTTTATTGGAGGAGAATGAAGGAGGATGAAGACATCCACTTAGCTATACTCAATCAAATCCTTTATAATAGATAATTAACAGTTAGTACCAGGAGATCTTATATTCTTGGCACTTTTCAGTTGATCCTGTGATTCTAAAGATGTAATCTACTGTGAAATAGAGCTTGCAAAAACCTGTTTGTTCCCTTACTTTATGGCTAAATATCTGTGAAGATTATTTTCATGAAAGTTTTGTGGAGTCGGGGAAAATAAGCCTATGAATCATTAGGTACTGGAATTTTCTTAGTCATCAATTTTGGTAATAATGTCTATGACTTTCTGCACTAAATACCTGTTGTTCCCACTTTATGATATTTTTAGAGTCAATATCTCAATGCTCTTGAAATTGTAACAACTCCAGGATGGACGTGCTCTGTGTTCACTTGGTCCGGCCCAAGTTTTTTATCTTTATTATAACACTATTTCTTATTTCTATTCCTCTTTAGCTTTTCTTACTTCTAATTCATGAAGTATATTTTCTAATTTTTGGTCCTTCCTTTCTATGATTTCTTGTGCACTGAAGCCACTATTAAATTTATTTATTATTATTTTTTATTTTAAGTTTTATTTAATTAATTAAATTAGAATTTTTTCCATGGTTACATGATTCATGTTCTTTCCATCCCCTTCCGGAGGCAAGGAGAAATTCCACTGGGTTTTACATGTATCATTGTTCAAAACTTATTTTCATTATTAAAATTTATTAAGTTTGGAGGGTCTTACTAAGTTATCTATAGAATTTTTCCACCCTATCAGCATCTTTAACAGATGTTGGCACATAAGCTGCATTACTCTTCATAACAGCCTTTTTGCAAGTGTTTAATATGAACCCTACACTTGATATGAAACCAAGTGACCCTTGAGTATGCTTCTTTTTGTCACTGGATGCAGCTAAAAACCAATCCCACCAACTCCTTTATTTGCTTCTCCACAAAGCATTTGTGAGCCATCTTTTTTGTTTAGTGGCTACTTCCTCTCATCTACTAGTTTCATTTGTAAAGAGAATATTAATATTGATGTTATTTCAATTCAAGTATGTCCACCTGTTGATCACTGAGCAAAGATCTCACATTTAGAGGACCGAGATCTAAGTTAATATTCCTACATGATCAGTTTATATTGTCTTTCTTTCATGGATTTCCAAGACCAAAGAAATTATCAAATGACCAACCCCTGGTGATGAGGGTCCTGATTTAAAATGATCATCAGTTAGTTCATATGACTAGGGCCAACTTTGGGGAACGCAGGGTCACCTCTGGGCTACGATGAAGCATCAGAATAGAATTTTGTGGAGAACATTTATGCTATCTAAACCAAGTTTTAATGCCCTGAGAGTAAATAAAATGAAATAAACTAAAGTTAAAGTGTGAAGTGATTAGCATCTAGGCAGCAGTTATAATTTGTGGAGAATCAGTGCATCAGCCATTTAAATAGAAGGAAAATGGAAGTGGTCAATTCCAGCCAGAATCAGTCTTTCATACTTGACCAAGTCTTAGAGAAGGCCAGGAAATGCAGCTATGAATCTATTCATTGCCTTCTACCCACAACTCAACACATTTCCTAGATTAAGAAGATCCATGTGTAGGATTAAACTGTAGCTATCAGGGCTAGACCTCTGAACCTGTTGAGATACATAGAAATGTCCTGCTGTTCTTCCTCCCTCATCCATCTTTCCTCCATCTCCACCTCCATACTGAGTCAACAGACCCCACCATGACAGGGACAATATAAAGAGAAAGAATCACAGGCAAAAGAAATCCAGCCTCCCAAATGCTGGAATAACATGGAGGGGGAAGTGGAAAGGCTGTCAGCAAGAATTTGCAAATGAGTAGAATTTAAAATAATATATATTATTAGCAAAGGTTGAAAGAAAAAAAGATAAACACTTGTATTGGGTGTTGCTTGAAGTAACAGGAAATAATAATGAAAGTTTTTCATCACACCTTCACTTTGGACATGCAAATTAGTAGTAATTATTTTTCTGTTTTCAAGTTTCTTGCCTTTTTATCTGACTCTTCCTAAGGAGGTCAAAGCATTTTACAAGTGTGATCTTATTACTCCTTTAGGCATTCTGTGAGACAATCAACTTCTGTCCTCCCTTCAGCATAAAAGACTCAAGACATAGAAGGTTTTAGAATGATATAGATCAGTGTCCTTCCATAATATTATGCCTTTGTGAATGTGAGGCTTAGGCTAGAGCTGTGTGTGGCTGCTGAAATCATTAAAGGATGCAGCTGCCTTCCCCCAACTTAAAGGCTGCACAGGGTGTGGGATTCAAGAGGGACTTGGTCACAGAAGAGATTTGGCCTCAATTTAAGGGGTGTATGTTAGAGAAGAGAGTGTTAGAGACGTGTAGCTATTGCTGAATTTCAAAGACCACATTTCTTGGAATGTTTTAATGTTCAATCACAGCTGGAATCACCTGTGTCCAGAATAATGAATGGGACTGGTCAGATCCTTTCTCCTCTCTATGCCCCAGGTCTCTTGCCTTTTGAAATAAAGGGAAATTGGTATGAAATTCATGAGGGAGATCAGGAGAAGAGATAAAGCAGTCATTCAAAGCAATATCTCTACTAACAACCTCTGGACCCTTCTCTTAATTGTGATTTCCATGTCACCAAGAGGTTTTTTTTTTTTCATTTTAAAACATTCTGAGTTATTTCCATGGTGTTGTGGCTAACCATTTTTAGTCACTTAGGGGAAAAAAACTCTTTATCACCTCCCACCAGGAAACTCAGAGAACACACAGTTGGAAATGTTGAAACTTTTCATTTTATCCTTAAAATATTAACGGGGAACATTTAAATACAGAATAAAACTAATTCAATGTTTAGAAATGATCTCTCCTTTCTGATTGTGTCAGGGGTTGATTTGGATGCCATAATTTTCCATCTAAAGAATGTGTATGTAGGATTGGGTTACCCATCAGAATGTCAGTGTGGGTGGATGTAAGATATCAGCCTCCCCTAACTGAATTTACAATTCTCAAGCAGTCAGGCTTCTAGGAGTAGGAGAGATGAGGGAGTAGGGCAAGCAGCACCTTGGATAGCTACCCATGACTGGCTATATAATGAAAAATCTCTGCAATGCTACCAAAAAAGAACTGAGTGCTTTTCAAATCTTTCCACTTTGAGGTTGGCTCCAGAGAAGGGAGGGCCAATAGCCCTGAATGAGAATAGTAAAAGGTTTTCCAGATACTCCTAGAATTATTTGACTATTATTTTATAAACCTCTACAGCATTCCAGAGAAAATGAAAAATGAATGGCATGTGAAGGTAATCTGTAACCCCTGCATGTTATATGCCATGGTCTCCTGACATGGTTTCTGCCACATTATGAACTCATTCATAGATAACTGAGGTTAGGTTCTCCAGTGAAGATGAACACAAAGATGAGTTATTGGATGTTTTTGTTTCCTTAAGAAATAAGATGGGTGGAGAGAGAAAGAGGATAAAATTTAGGAGAGCTTGAGATGTTAGCAAGTTGAAGCCTTTTAAGTCATCATCATTCTTGATGACCAAATTAAATATCTCTTTTTATTAGATAACTCATCTATAAAGTAAAAAGAGAGGTTTATCAATGACCTCCAAGATCCTTTCCAGTTGATTAATGCCTCCCTATGAGCCAGAATGATTTCTACACTACTTTAAAATAATGAACCACTCAATCTCACCTCCTTCACTCCTGCTGCCCCACCTACATTAGGCTGTTCTATATAAAATATAGTCCTCAAATATCACACATACTTTAAAAGTGCTGCAAAGATTAAGGATTTTGCTTATAGTAATCCTAGGAGATGGATATTGTAAGTATCATTGACTCATTCTACCAATGAAGAAACTTGAGTCTCATAGAAGTGTGATAACTTTTTTCCAAGATGAAACATTTGGTAAGATGGGAATTGTGATTCAAACCCAGGTCTTTTCCAATTCCAAGTCCAAGTGCTTTCTACCATACCTGTTTTTTATTGGTCACTGTGGCTTCATCTGTTGGTATTATCTTCCCAACTAGATGGTAAGATCTCTGGGGGACAAAGACAATGCTTTTTACTTCTTTTTACTTCTCACAGAGTCAACACAATGTTAACTGAGTAGAGTGGATACTTGATGCATACTCATTGATTGGTTAATTAATTCCATTTTGGTTTAAGCCATACTGTATATCATATTGTTGCTATTCAGTCATTTCAGTTGCATCTGAGTCTTTGTGAAACTTTTTAGAGTTTTCTGGTCAAGGAGACTGGAATGGTTTGCTGTTTCCTTCTGCTCATTTTACAGGTAAGAAACTATTATGTAGAGTTGGATGCATGGAATCCCTGCAAAAATACAGGGACAAATAGGGTTAAATGACTTGTCCAGAGTCACACAGCTAGTACATTTCTGAGGCCAGATTTGAACTCAGGGAGATGAGTCTTCCTGATTCCAGGCCCCCCACTCTATCCCCTGAAAGTCACAGAGGTGTGATATATAAATATATGTGTGTATATATGTGTGTGTGCATATATTCATGTATGTATATGAATATATGTTTACATGTTATATATAATATATTAAATGCCTTCTATATACAAACTGCATGATAGACATTGATAGAGAAAGAGGAAGAAAACTCACAAAAATAACATTATCTGTAACAGAACTTTAAAACTAGAAGAGACCAAGAGACATGAGTCCAACCCCTGTATTTTATACTTGAGGAAGTAGAAAATTGAGGTGACTTATCCAAGGTTAAGTAACCAATAAGTATAGGGTTAGGCTTCTTTTCTTTCAGATCAGTATATTTTTCCTTGAATCAGCCTGAGGGAACCTGCCCAGATTTTGTAGCCTATAACACAGAAAACCTGGTCTGGAATATAAGTGATATATACAAATAACCATAATTTAAAACCCAGTATAATAAATGCATGAGAGTCACAGAAGAGTAGATATAGGTCATAGAGTTAAGGGACTTGTTTTTAAGTTCTGGTTTTACCATTTGCTAGCTATGTAATAATGAGCAGCTTATGTATCTGCCTGAGCCTCAATTTTCTCATCTGTAAAATGGAAATAGCACATACTCCCTATCTCAAAGATTTATTGTGAGGAAAGCACTTTAATATGCCATAGAAAAGTGTTGTTTTTGTTATCCTTTATGTAAAGAGATGTACATATTGTATATTGCCCTAAACAAGCAATTTAGGAAAGAATACTCTCCTACTGAAAATACGTTGGGCTATAGATATACCTTTTTAGAAAAATCATTTTTGTCTGAATCACTTAAGAAAACCCAACAAGTATCCATTATAATTCGTATATGTTGGATGTTTGGTCTTTGTACCAAAGGAAAGTATCTTTAAAATAAGTTCCCTTTTAAAAAGTAAATTTATTTGGTTTACCTTTGCTGGTGGGTGGGAATAATGGTGGCTATGGGTTAATAAAACCTCAGGTGTTATTTTAAGTCCTTTTAGCATAGTGCCTGACTCATAGTAAGCACTTAACAAATGTTTGTTGCTTTGGCATTACTTAATATAGATTAAGGTCAGATTCTTTTTTCAGTTTGAAACTTAGACAATGCTTCAGTCTTAGGTTCTTATAGAACAAAAGATTTTAGAGTTTGAAAGGGGAGGGGAGTCCATCTGATCTGACCCCAAATAACTTCCCCAAAGGTCATAGAAATAGTCAGGAACAATGGCATTTCAAAATCAACATGTTCAAAGCATGGCTCATTATCTTTCCTTCTAAACCATTCCCTCTTTTGTTTCCTTTCTGGTATGCTTGACCCACTGAAGATAGCTGGTTTGAATTAGTACTAAAGGAATCATCAGGATCCAAGTTCATTCATTCATTCATTCCACAAGTCTTTTTTTTTTTAAGAATTTAAGTTTATTTAATTAGTCAATTAAGAATATTTTTCCATGATTACATGAATCATGTTCTTTCCTTCCCCTTTTCCCACCCCCTCCCATAGCCAATGAGCAATTCCACAGGGTTTTTACATGTGTCATTGATCAAGACCTATTTCCATATTATTAATATTTTTACTAGGATGATCGTTTAGAGTCTACATTCTCAATCATATCCCCATCGACCCATGTGATCAAGCAGTTGTTTTTCTTCTGTGTTTCTACTCCCACAGTTCTTTCTCTGGATCTCACAAGTCTTGATTAAGCCCCTACTATGACCAAGTTCTGTGCTTTATGCTAATGATACAAATGTTTCAAAATGTAAACAGTCCATGCCCTCAAGGAGCTTACATTCTAATGATTCCTCCCCAAGTCAAAAATAAGACCCAGCTTACAAGAGAATATGAAGTCAGGTTTTACTGGCTCCCTTTTGACAAATGATTGGAATTATTTTCTATCAATGTTGATCAAATAAACTTAGGGAAGTGATGAAGATTAAATTTAAAAGTATGTCATTCTTTTCAGACATTTGCCGGTACATTTACAAGCTGAGACAAAGCACTGGAAAGACCAACAACATTTTAATAATTAAAGTGTTGAAAAGGGTCATTAATTCATAGGATTGAAAGCTAGAAAGGGTCTGTCTTAGAGATCATATCATAAAGTTTATTCCAACCTCCTCATTTGGTGGACAAATAAACTAAGTTTATTTAAATTATAGTGGTCAAGGGATTTGGCTATGGTCATCCAGTCAGGAAACAACAGGCCTGGGATACAAAAAGAGAAACAGGCTGGTTTACTGGTGCCAGGACAAGACTCAAGTTCCTAATAATCCCACAAGGAATTGGTGCTGCATATATTATTAGTGGACTGGGGACTCTATAGAGATTTGCTTTTCTTTGGCATAGTAGTACCTTGCAAATAGTTGTTGATAAGAACAAAGAAGCCAGTAGTACTGAAGCTGAATATATCTTGGTTCTGGATTGGAATTTTCTGTCATGCAATGGTTAGCAAAATGTGAATCAGCACCTGGATAGTGAACTAAGCAAGGATTTCTCTGCATGGATAAATACAGCCCTACTTAAGAAAATGTCATCATTTTCAGGTAACTCAGGTCGACGTGATTATGCTATAACCACAGCTTTCCATGCAAGTGAAACAAGTCTTGCTCCCCATGGGGTTTCTGTAGCTCTAATTTGTCAGGAAAACACAATGGTAAGAAATTCCACAAAAGAATGAGTGACAGTAATTGGAAGTAATTTGAGTCATTGAGACATGGGGGGTGGGGGAAGAAGTAGATCTTTTTATATTAATTCACTGTATTTTAAAATACAAATAATCCTTTGTTAAAAAATGTATATTTTGATAGACGTCTCAGAATTTAGAAATATTTCTTTGAACCATTTGTAAACCGGATGATCAATTTTTTCAGAGATCATACTGATTAAAAAATTATTCATCTACTATGATATTCTCTGGCTCAGATATTTTTCAAATGTCATTTAGGTCTGCTAAGCTTTAAAAAAAAAACCTTGCAATTCGTCAGCGTGCAGAGGAAATATAAGACGAATGGCACAAATATTATGAATAGTACCTCTTAGGACAAAATTTGATGTGTTTGAAAGCAAATGACATTAAAAAGGATAGTCAAGATGTCAGGAGAGTGACTTGGTGTGCTCTGAGGTTTACCTAGCACTTTTGTCACTTTATAGATTAAGACATGATTGATGGTAACATTAATATAAGAAGCGCGCTGTTCATTGGTAGAGGGGGCTTTCAGACACCATGTGAGATTTTACTCTGCCTTAAACTGGTACAGCCTGGAGGAAAGAAGTGGCCAGATACTATATGTTGGGGACTAGCAACTTATGAGTACAGAGCTAGTCTTAAATGAATGAATGAATGAATGAATGAATGAATGAATGAATGAATGAAAAAAGAATTTATTGAGTGTTTACCATGTGCAGAACACTTTGCAAAATGCTGGAGATACAAAGTGAAAATAAAGACAGTCCCTGCTCACAGGCAATTCACATCTTAATGTTTCTATTCAATTGGTCAAGCACTTAATCAGTGTCTACTTGGTGCCAAATACTAGGGATTCAAAGACAAGGTCAAAACAGGACCCTCCTTCAAAAAAGTTTATGTACATATATTTATAATATTTACATATTATATCATTACATTATGATATGATGTATTACATATATCACATATATACACATATATATGAAGGAGCATGTACATGGGCAAATAAACAAAAAAATAGAAAAAATTAAAAAATAGAAAAATTAACTTCAAAAAGGAGAGCATGGCAGAAGCTTTAAATCCTCCATAGCATCTTTCACCAAATAAATGCTCTAATACTTGACTGATTTGTGCAGTTGAAAACCTAAAAAAAAAAAACCCTAAAAGCAATAACTCCCCGATTGACAATGACCAATTTGGTATTGATGTAAAGATTTATTCTGAGGATATTAACTAGATTTATTCAAGTACTTCTGGGAAGCAGAAGAGGTGCCTCCATTTTCTAGTTAAGACATTGGGAATGTAATGGGAAGACTATTGGTCTTAGAGTCCAAAGACTAGAATGTATTAGTCATATGACTTTGGTCAAATTACTTCATCACTTTGGGCTTCAATTTACTCACATGAAGTAATCAGCCTATAGCAGGAGTTTTAAAACTGGGACCAGTGAACTTGGGTTTTAAAAAAATATTTTCACAACTGTATTTCATTGTAATTTTTTTTTGTTTTGCGTGATTCTGAGAAAGGATCCATAGGCATCACCAGTATTCCAAGAGGTTCAGGATACACATATTTAAAAAAATAGATTAAGAATCCCTTACCTAGATGATCTGTCTTTTAAAAAGTCTCATTGAATCATATATATATATATACATATATATATGTATATATATATGTAAATTTCAAATGATTCTCTCTCTATTCCATTCCCCACAAAACCTTCCTTTGTAATGGACTGTATGATCTCTAGGGTCCTTTTTTCACTCTCACTTTCTACGAGTCTATAAAGTATAGGAGACTTGAATTGATTAGCCCAAGGTAATATAGGAAGGCAGTGCCAGATCCAGGAATAGCTGCTGTCTCTGACCTTGATCAAAGCAATGCCAGCTTCCCCTCCCAAGGGCCAAATTCATGACCTCAGTGTTTCGGTGTGATGCTGTAATGAAATAAGTTGACCAGTCACAAACTGTACTGAATAAAACTGTGGGACTCAGACCTGGAAGAGATTTTATATCCAATAGTCCAAACTTCTCGTTGTACAGAAGGATAAACAGTCTTGGCAAGATTAAATGACTTGCCCATGATCACTCCCACTGAGAATAAATAGCAGCATCATAATTGGAATTAGGGTCCTCAGACTTTAAATCTCTGCTGCCTTGGTTTCCATTTTATTTTTTCCTTTTTTGTGAGATTTTCTTTTTTTCCCTGTAATCATCTTGAAGGGGGTAATTCACTCTGTGGGTTTTTTATGTATAGGAAAAAACTAGAGCACTCTGGTCATTTTAATTTCCTTCTCTATTCCCATAAGAAATCTTTTTGGACCCCATGACTTCATTCCAGACATCAAGGTTCATTTTGGGACAGCTTACTTCAGATTGAAGCATAAGGTCTAGGACGAATTAACTTTTTATGGCTAACCCTGAATTCTCAAAGAATGCCATATATCACCCGATTAGAAGATTCAAAGGATAATTCTCCCAAGAACTATTTTCCCAAATGCACTAACATATTAATTAACCATAATGTTGGCGTTAACCCAACATTACATACATATCTTGTCTTCCTAATGACCATTGATTGACACATATTTGTGAACTATTTGGATCTGTTACTACTACCACCTGTGTGATCTTGCACAAATCATTTCATTAAAAAACCTCAATTTCCTGTGGAGAAAATAACTGCATTATTTATTATTTATTAATATTATTTTAACTTAGCTTTGTGTGGCTGGATATTTTTAAATCCAGAATGTGAAGTATGAATCATGCTGATTTGAGAGACTCTCCAAGGGTTCTGAAGAAAGCTTCAAGGAATGCTTGAACCTCCACCAAGGTCTTATTTTTAGATCACCCAAAAGGTTTGAGTTTTGGCTTTCCCCAAGTTTTTTGAATGCTTTTACTTACTTGTTGACGAACATCTCAAGAAACACTGGAATCTATCCTTTTGGGAAAGTGCCTACATGTAGGGCTCTTCAGCTTGTATTCTTGTTTGAACACTATCGAGCATAAAACTCACAGAGACTTGAGGAAACCATACTTTTTTCCTGGCTCTCCCCTCTGTTGAATAATTTATTAAGTTTCTTTTTAAAACTTTTTCAGGTTTGGGCTTTATTTTGTTTTGTTTAACATTCCTTATATACAAAGTGAAGATGCTGGGCTAGATGGTCTCTAAAATCCCTTCTAAGCTGTAACTTGCAAGATGACTAAGCTTACTGATAAAATCTTCATCTGGGGAATAGTATTTGTCTCTCTGTGGGCTAATAGGTCCATAGGGAGATTTAATCCATAGGCTGGGTTTCTTTAGTACTGTGCTCTAAACAGATAAGCTAAATCATCCTATAGACAGGTAACAATAGAAAAAAGAAGGGCACAACTTGACAGTTTGCTGAGGTCTTTAAACTATTCATGCATTCATTCATTCATGTAACAACATTCCATTAGATTTTGGGGGGATGATAAATCAGACACTATTCTTGCCTTTCAGAATCTAGTAAGGACAATGACACATACACAAATAATTATAATACAAAATAGGAAATAGGTGTATAAAAGTGGTACTGATAATGTACATTGAGAGTCGATAGGAGAGAGACCAGCAATGAAAGTAGAGAAGAAGGAAACAGCTATCTTGTACAACTATTCTAGCAAAGGTAAAGGAAAAAAAAGTGGTGACTGAAAAATATAAAAAGAAACTACAGTAGATAGCCAAGATTGGCAGAGGACTGTAGCCCCCTTATATTATTGATTGTATTAATTGATTATTGCAATTGATTGATTATTTAATTGATTTCAACAAGTTAATAATTCATTATAAAATTAATTTATTGTATAATATATGATTTGATAATTAATTAAAAAAATTAATTGTTTGATTAATACAATAATTAGCATCCCAATATCATTTAACTAACTGTGAGCATAGAGAAGGGGGGATCAACCAGGAAGACCAACAGAGAACCCTTCTAGCATGTAGACCAAAGTTGGAGCCTGTAGGTCTATACCTGGGGCATAAGCCAGAGGAAAGCCTATCTTGCTCTCCCTCTGATGCTGTGTAGTCTTCTAGCTCTTGAACAAAGGCTGCTTTGCATTTATTGAATGGACTGCCAAGCAACAACAGCCTTGTCTACCACATCTCCATTTGCTGTAGGGAGCATGGGAGTGAGTGGTTAGTGATAAGACCATGATATAAATCAAACTGTTTAGGACCTTCCTGAAAATTTGCAACATCCTGACCTACGCCACTCATTAAGATCTTGAAGAAGTAACAGCTGGATTCCAGAAAATATAAATTAGGATTACACAAGGTCCTCCAGATGTGTACAGGCCATAGCCCTCACATAGCATCCCTGATCAGGAATAAAGCTAGAAAATGAAAGAACAAAAAATGTGATGAGAAAGAGATATTTTTGATTCAGAGATGCATGTGGCACAAACCTAGAAGACAAAATTTACTTCATAGCATCTATAAGTAAAGCCTCTAAGAAAAGCATAGCATGTCCATAAAGTCATCTATAATTCTTCAGAGGCTACAAAAGAAGAGATGAACCAGACTAGGTCAAAAAGAGAATAAGTCAAAGCCACTGTGTAAATAAGACTGTGAGTAGTTGCATTTCCAGCCTGAGGGAGATAGAAAAACCTAATTTTAAAAAATTCTTAAAAGAAAAATTTCAATTCATTGGGAAAAATATATAGTAAAATGATAATAGTTGGAGATCTCAATGCACCTCTTTCAAACCTTGACAAAAATAACAAAAAGATAAATGAGAAAGAAGTTAAAGTCCAAAATAGAATTTATAAGAGTTAAATACAATAGTTTTTTTTTGCATTTGTAAAATATGTATATATTTTCTCCCTCCCATATGTTATTGCACCCTCACTGAAAAAAATTTTAACCCTTGTATAGAATGTGTGTGTGTGTTCAAGCAAAACAAATTCCTCATTGGTCATGTAAACAAATGTGAATTTCATTTTACAAACTGAGTCTGTTACTTCTCTGTTAGAATGTGGGTGACATTCTTCTTTATACTATTAAATCCTGGTGGGAAATTGTGTTGATCAGGGTTCTTAAGTCTTTAAAAGTTGTTCAGTTTTTACAGTGTTGCCATTGTATAAATTGTTCTATTACTAATCACTTTATTCCGCATCACTCCATATAAATCTTCCTAAGATTCTCTGAAATTGCCAATTTTTTTCATTTCTGGAAGTTATTGAATAGGAATAGAAAGGAGTATGTGTGTGTGTGTGTATATACATACATATATATATATATATATATTCTATAGTAGCATGTGGCATATTTGTAAAAACTATGTATTATAGCATAAAAACCTCCCAAACTAATGCAGAAAAACAAAAAACCCAATATATCTTTTGTTGACCAAAACACAATAAAAATTGTTGTCAATAAAGAACTTTTGAAGAAAAATTAAGATTAATTAGAGACTAACTTGATCTAAGATTCCATCTTAGAATCAATACTGTATATTGGTTTGAAGACAGAAGAGTAGTAAAGACTAGGCAATGGGGACTAAGTGACTCTCCCAGGGTAATTTCTGAGGTCAGATTTGAACCCAGGACCTCCTGTCTCTAGGACTGGCCTTCAACCCACTGAGCCACCTACATGCCTAGGAGACTAAGTCTTAAAGAGTTGTTCAGGTTGAAAACAAATCAGAGAAACAATAGATTATTTAATCAACTAAAATGATGACAATGAAACAACATGC
This sequence comes from Gracilinanus agilis, assembly GCF_016433145.1. NCBI lineage: Eukaryota > Metazoa > Chordata > Mammalia > Didelphimorphia > Didelphidae > Gracilinanus > Gracilinanus agilis. The sequence continues at coordinate 57,009,722 of NC_058134.1, read as the reverse complement.
CAATATTTGGGGGGGGGTCAGTAAAGCAATCCTCATATCCAGGAATTCATAACCTTTTTTGTGTGTCATGGAGCCTTCAAGTAGACTCATAAAACCTATCGACTTCTTAGAATAATGTTTTTAAATGCATAAAATTAAAAAAAACAGTATTACAAAGGAAGTCAATTAAGTTGAAATACAGTAATCAAAATATTTTTAAAAGTAAGTTCAAAGGCCTCATTTTAAGAATTCCTGGTCAAAATATTTTAATAAAAATGAAGAGTTAAGGAGAAATAGAACTGATCAATGAATTGAACATGGAACAGATAAAAACTTCCTCAATTAAATAATGAAATAGAAATTCTGAAAACCAAAGAAGAGATTAACAAAATTTAAAATAAAAAAGACTTAATACAGAATTTTTGAACACTAATGTAGTAGATAAATCATTAGACATACTGATTTTTTTTAAATAAAGGGAAATCCAAATTGAACTGATCCAAAATGGAAAAAGCAAGTAGGTTAAAAATTTCTGTGATAATTAGTATTAAGATCAGTACTTTGGGGTGTTGTGCTTTCTGCCTGGGTGAGATAAAAAAGACTGTCTCAAAAAAAACCCAAACAACTAAACAAGCAAAAACTCATCTGGCAGAACAAAAGGTCAACAATCTCTAGGAAAATGATGAAAAGAAGTGAAAAGCCAGGGAGCCTAAAAATACCATATTTCAAATATTCTATATAGTTGTTCAGTCATTTTTTCCAATCATATCCAACTCTTTGTGAGCCCATTTGGGGTTTTCTTTGAAAAGATATTGCAGTGTTTGACATTTCTTTCTCCAGCTTATTTTATAAAAGAGGAAACTGAGGCAAACAGGTTAAATGACTTGCCCAGAGTCATACTAGTAGTATGTATCTGAGACCAGATATGAATTTGGGAAGTTGAGTCTTCCTGACTTTAGGACTGGAGCTTTATCCACTGAACCACCTAGCTGCCCCATATCATACAGCAGTTATCAGCAAAATTATTCGATACTGGCTAAAAAAGACAAGTGCAACAGATTACCTACTCTCTATATAGAAAAGCAAACAAAGAGTAGCTAATAACCTGGCATTTGGTAAACCTAAAGACTCCAACTACTATGACAATGGCTCATTATTAGACAAAAACTGCCGAGAAAACTACAAAGCAGTCTGGCAGAAATAAAACATTTTATAACTTATACTAAGAAAAGAGAGATGGTTGATAGGAGGGAGAAGTGAAAAAGACTTCATGGAGGATTTTAAATGATGAGGACTCAGTAAGATTTGAACAGAAAGAGATCTAAAAAGTGAGAGTTGAATTCATGTACAGTGAATTGTATTGGCAAAGTCTCAGGGGGTCGACTTTCATAAAGTCAGTAGATCTAGTCAAACTGGCAAGTAATCTAGTTTAACTAGATCAAAGAGCAATAGAGGTTAGGGTGTTAGGAACATTGTGTGGTAAGCATATAAAAGATAGGTTGTGGAAACTATCACAATAACCCAAAAGGAAAAAGGGATAAAATTTGCCCATGTGGTGGATCTTCTCAACCATGGACCTCTCACTCCTCCAAAAAAACCCCAAAAAACAACTACCCAAAGCTCATAGTATATTTGGATTAAAATCCATCAAAAACATAGCTCCTGAGCCCCCATCAAGGTTCCCCTTACCAGATCAACCAGAGAACTAATTCAAAACAAAAGACATTTCAACAAGTATTTATTTCTCATCTTCTATATGTCAAGAACAGTACTAGGTGCTGTAGAAGATGATGCCCAAACGACACCTCGAAGGAAGAGAGACACTCAAGTTGCAAATACATTTCCCAGGTGAACCATATGGACAGAATTTTTTTAATATGACTTTCCCTTCCATTTTCTATCTGTATGAATAAATATTTTCTAAAATATTTAGGGAATTTCTTTCCCAAGTATGGAAATGTACTTGCAATATAAATAGGCATATATTCTCATGTGTGTATATATGTAAATTAAACACACATGTACCCATGTATGCATGTGTGTATATATTAGATATAAATATAGAGGTAGATCGTGTGTGAGTGTACATGAGTCTGCCATCACCAAAACCAAGGGCTTTGAGTCTAAATGATGAGCTACAAATAAAGCATGCTACTGACTCACCAGCATAATATGGCAAAGGGTGTATCCTTTTTATTCACGTCCCCATAGGTTGGCCGGTGCTGGGCTCACTAATTTTGCTCCAGGTATGCAAGTTAGTCTAGGGAAGAGTGTGAGAGGGAGGAGAAGAGGAGAGGACCTGGTTCAGAGTTATCTTGCCTCAGGGACCTAAGACTTCTCCAGATGATTATACTCCCAGCCTGAGGATACAGGACATTCATACCTCCAGTGTGTCACAGACTGGCTAACTACATGCCACGCTAGCAGAGTCCTTTATAAAGAAAAGGAACTAGGTCAGGCTCACACTCCCTTTAAGGTCTCAATATTTCATTTTACTAAATGCAAGCAGGGGCACCACCCCCAGAGTTATGTAATTGGCAGATGGTGTGGTCATATTTATTTGGGGAGCCTTCTTTGGTTCACTTAAAATTCTTTAGAGAATTACCTTTCAGAAACTACCTCCTGAAATCCGTAGGCATATGGGGATGAGTGTGTGTATGTGTGTGTATGCACGTATGTGTGTACACATTTCCTGGTTGAATTCTCTAAAAGCAAGGGAAAACTCTGGTTGAGTAGGCAGGACGTGACCGAATTCCATGTAAAAGCCAATGTGAGACAGGATTACTCTGTGCCTGGTATTAACTTGACTCCAAAGGGACCAAACCATGGTGATTCTGCCCTGCCCCTTGTCTCTGAAATTTCCTTGGGAAGATTCCTTGGATTTAGGGGTTCATATCTTGCTATAATATTCGTGGTCTCAACACCTATGCTCTAATTCTAATAAACTTAATAATTAGAATGAATCTTTCAAAGAGAATAAATCATGCTTTGTCAATAATCTAGTATAAGTAATCATGGCATGAGGCAAAGAATTAAATCAACTCGACTTTCCTGGAGCATTTTGGGGATGCTATAGAGGTTTTGAAGATTCTGTATCTCACGTCTCAGTGTAGTGAAGGATTCACCTTGGCTCTTAGAGAAATCACACTCCCAGATTTTTTACAAAAGACTCAAATTTGTCCTCATCTACTATCTGAGAGGAAGCTATTGCTTCGAGCCATTGCCTACTCTTTTGGTCCAAATCTGTGACTTCATTGGGATTTGAGGTTTGGGGATATTTCCTAGGGCATAATCTTTCTTCATTGATCAAGATTGCTGACTGTTTCTTAACTTTTGGTGGAGTTGCCTGGGGCTTTGAAAGGTGAAACATTTTTATCATAGTCTTGCATAGCATCAAAGGCAGTAAGAATACCCAGACTGTCCTGATGGGAAGACTCATGCCCATCGTACCAAGCCTCGTAACTGAAATAATAAATATCTTTCACCATACCTGAATATGTGTAGATAATAGACTCTTTCCCCATTATTTCTCTTCTGCCTCTTAGCTGATAAAAGTTGAGTGTATAGAAGGGCTTGGTATTTATCCACTGCCACTGCAAATTCCAAAGAAGGGAAAAAAAACTCCAAGCAACCTCACAGAGAATGGCAGTAATTCAAAAGGCAGAAGGAAACATGAAACAAACTACATCCAAATAAAATGACCTGTCTTAATAGGACTAATCAGAGAGTGGTGCCAATTAGAAGAAAAGTTTCTGTGGCAATTTGGGGGAATGCCAAAGGAAAGGCAAGGTTGAAATCACTGATCATTGACAGGGATTTCATAAAAATTGTTAGCTGTCCACTAGTAGTAATCTTCTAAAGTCACAGAATAATTAGAGAAAACAGGCTTATTTAAATATTTTGTTGACTGCATCAGTTAATCAATAAGCATTTATTAAGTATTCACCGCTGTGCCAGGTCTGTGCCAAGTGCTGGAGATACAACTATAATGAATGAAGCATTCTCTCCTCACAAAGAACTTACATTCTTTTAAAAAAATTTATATTTTATTTTCTCAATTACATGTAACAAATTTTCACCATATATTTTCAGAAATGATAAGATCCAAATTGTCTTTTCCCTCCTAGAGATGGTAAGCAATTTGATCTGGGTTAGTCATGTATTATCATGCAAAACTTACTTCCATATTGGTTATTCTTGTAAGAGGATGCTAACATAAAACCCAAACCCCCAAATAAAAACTAAAGTGAAAAATAGTTTATTTTGATCTGCATTCTGTCTCCAATAGTCCTTCCTCTGGAGGTAGATGATAATGAACTTTCATTCTAATGGAGGTCATAAGGACATATGAGATAAATAGACAAAATATACATATTGTATTATATAATATATACATATGAATATGAATACAAAATAAATGTAGAAATTTTAATATAAAAAAGAGCAAATGAAAATAGCAACACAGGTGCTTGCATAGGGCCTGACATACAGAAGTTGCTTAATGTTCTTGTTGTTGTTCATCCTTCATTTCAAAGAGGACCAATGACCTTCACAGGGGGATGTCTTGACTTGCACATGAATTGGATTTAAGTGAGGCACAAAGTTTTCACCCTCACCCTCTCTTCCAGAGTCACTGAAGTACAGTGGCTAGACAAAAGCAGGACCACTGGAGATGCCCCAGATGCATTGGATGACCTTGGCATCTTCCATGTCTGACCAAACTCTAAGCACTCCACCAGGCTTGTTTCAGCCACCTTCATAGCCATTGGAATAAATTGTTCTCATCTGCCATTTCCCCAGGGAAAGTCTTCACATGGTTGGGGTAGACATCCCCATCCCTTGCATCACCAAGTTTGAGGCTGTTACTCTCTCTCTCTCTCTCTCTGTCTCTCTCTCTCTCTGTCTCTCTCTCTCTCTCTCTCTCTCTCTCTTTCTCTCTCTCTCATTCTCTCTATCTCTGTCTCTCTGTCTGTCTGTCTCTCTCTCCACCTTTTTTTCTGTCTTAGAATTGATACTGTCAGTTCCAAGGTGGAAGAGTGATAAGGGCTAGGCAATTGGGATTAAGTGACTTGCCCAGGGTCACGCAGCTAGGAAGTATCTGAGGTCAGATTCTGGCTCTCTATCCACGGAGCCACTTCACTGCCCCTCTGCTGGTTCCTCTCACCCTGGTTTAGCCCACCTACCCACATAGTTTTACATCCCCCACCCCAATGCTATAATTTCTCAGAGCCACAGGTGGTAGTTTATTGAATGAATTGAATAAACAACAACATTAATAATAATAGAATTTACATAGTGCATTAAGCCTTGCAAGGCACTTTCCAAAAACTATCTGATCTTATTCTCAAAGCAACACTAGAAGATGGACCATATTTTTTTTTTGGTAATCATTCTAAAGGTAAGAAAACTGAAGCCTACATAGGTTAGGTGACTTGCCTAAGATAAAATAGCACATAAAAGTCTGAGGAAAGCCATGAAATACAGAATAGCTAACTATAAGGTAATTTGAGAGTAGGAGGGCATGAGCAGAGGTATTTCAGATGCTTCTTGAAGGAAGAGAAGGATTCTTTGAGATGAAGATAATGAGAAAGTTCATTCCTAGCATAGCAGGCTAACAAGTACAAAGGTGTGAAGGTAGGAAATAGAGGGTCTTGTATGAGGAAGAAAGAGAAGTCCCTTTTGTTTAGAGTAAAGAATGCAGGAGGAGTAATAATATTGAGCGACGCTGGAAAGATACTTTGATTCCAGATTTTTTTAGATTTTTAAATACTAAACAGAGATTTTATATTTTTATCCTAAAGGCAAAAGGGAACCATTTGAATTTATTGGATGGGGGAACAGTAGTCAGATGTATGCTTAAGAAAAATAATTTTGCCCTCAGTATAGAGGAAAGACTTGAAGCAAGAAGACCAATGAAGAGACCCTTGCCATAATCTTAGAGAAAGGTGATGAGACTTAACTAAGGTGGTCACTGTATGAATGGAGAGAAGGGATCAGATTTGAGAGATGTCTTAGGGGGAGAATGAGCAAGATTTCAGTATTGATTGAATAAATGAGAGGAAGTAGAACAAAGAGTTGAGGATAACACAGGTTTACAAACCAGGGAGACTGGAATGACGGTGCCTTTGACAGAAACAGGGAAGTTTGGAAGAGGGGTAAGTTTGAGACTTCTGTTTTGGACCTGTTTGAGATGTCTTCATGACGTTCAATTTGAAATTTCCATTAGGCAATTGGCTTCACAAGATTGAAATTCAAGGGAAATACACTGGCTATATATGTAAATCTATGAGCCTTCTACAGAAGGAGGACAATTAAATCACAGGATTTAATCATTCAATCAAAGGGAGGACCTTACAGATCATCTACCCTTTCATTTTATAAACAAGGCCTAAGAGTAACTTATCCAGGGTCACACATATTAAGTAGAAGAGCCAGATTCAAGTCACTCTGGAAAGAAAAGTGATGGAGATTTTTGACAGCCGTACCTCCCTCCTTTTCCCAGCCCCTATCCTTGAAAGAACAACAATTTCAATGTCCTTCATTTATAGTTTGAAAAATTTGCCCCTAAAAATCATTCTTTTTTGGCTTTCCATGCAGCAGTGTGCCTGCAGCAATCTCTCCTTTCTTTCTCTGTTTCCGTCACCAGTGGACTACGATATTATTTTTGAGTCTACAGGCTACAAACTGAACCCCAAATACCAGCTCTTGCACTGTCACTGTCATAGAAAAGCTAAATTCATTTGTCATGGTTAGAAGATCTTTATAGGTCTCTTTCAGTTTTATCAAGGCATAAAAAGCAATTATTACAATTAATGCAATTTACCATGTGTTCCCCTTCCAGAAAAGCTATTTCTGGGTAGGTGTGCCATCTGTCCTCTTCAGAGCGATAAACCCTAGGATTTAACTCTGTCCAGCAACCTGAGTTCTATACACAGTCTCAGAAAAGAAAAAAAAGCAAACATTAGAGGAGTGCCTTGTGAGCAATGGTGGCCACTTACTGATGACCTTAGGTAGGTTTCTTAATGTCATGCAAGGAAAGGCTCTTGCTCTCTGTTCAAGGAATCCCATAGGAATTACTTAGAAGGTTCCCCTCCCCTCCCCACCACCACTGAAAAAAGAGGAAGGTTTACTTGCTTAGGGAGATCACAAAACCAACAGAAGAAGCATAATTCAGTACTCAGCCTTTTCCTCCAGCCTAGCTCAGACACTTGAAGATGTCATCTCTCAATATTGCTTCTGACAAGGAGAAATATGGTGGAAGCCAAATCATTGGCATATGGTCCATTAGAAGCCAAGGAAAGTAAGGGAGAGTTTTCCAAGTGAGACCATACTGAACTGGAAAAGGGAGGGGAAGACGCCATCTTTTCTTATTCCTGAGAACTAGTATTACTCTCTTTAACTTTTCATACATCAGTTTTCCATCAATGAAGAGCAGATGGTGACCTATGAAGATATGGGATATGAAAATGATCAATTCTTATTTTTATATCAATGGCTCCTCCATCACTTTGATTTCTTAGATGGTTCAGATTTCTGTGGTCTTACCCATCTAATAGGAGCCAGTGCCAACTCCATGGCTAAACTCATGTCTTACGATTCTTCCTCACCAATCTTCATTTTGCCAAAGAATTTTTGAATGGGGAGCTGTGACGTACATAGTTATAAAGAAGCAGATCAGTCTCTTTCCAATGATAGTAGGATAGACAAGTAAGCTTGTGAATAGCAAAGCAGATTTCCTACTCAGCCATACCACCTTCATTCCCTACTTGGCAGTAGCCCCCATTTCCCACATCATTCCTTTCCAGTAGCCAAAAAGAGGTGTTTTCTCAGTTAAAAAAAGCTAAAATTTTGTATGGTTACAAAAATAATCTAGGTATTTATTCCCTGCTCATTACATTGGTTTACACAAGCAGTTCTTTTCCAGCTGTGTTTTATGGCTGTCATTGGATTTGGTGAGTGGTTGGCTGGGGAGTAAGTTATGTTTTCAGTAGGGATCCTTGGAAAGCTCAGTGTTCAGACTTATCAATTTAACAAACATTTGTTAAGTGCCCACTATGTGCCAGGAACTGTGGGACACTAGGACTACAGAGACAAAAATGACACAGTCATGACACAGAAGGAGTATTGGGTGGAGAATATCTACCAAAGTCAAGAAAAGATGCTCCTTTGATGCTTTTTGGTAAATCATCTATTGGAATGGTTGAGGTAAGAGCCAGGCCAATTGTTTCACAAACTATATTTTTGTCTTGACTGATGCATAGTAGGTGCTTCATATATATTTGCCAACTGAATAGAGGAAACAGGGTGTAGGGGAAGGATTTGGGGTCAAAAGATAGAAGATTTAATCCTGGCTTTGCCAATTGCAACCTTCATGACCTCACCCACCCTGGGACATAGTTTCTTCATCAATAAAATGAGTGACTTGGACAAGATGAGTTATGAGGTCCCTTCTACCTCTGAATCTAAGATCCTGTGATTGATTCCTATTTCTACCAGATAATGAGCCAGCAAGTTGGCATCATTTTTATAGAAAGTAAAAGGAAGAGTAGTTTTTATTTTCAGCCTTTTAAAAGCCCAATTTCCATTTTCAGGATTTTTTTTTTACTATGTGTTAATTCTTTCCTATCTTAAAATTCCTACCAGGCTCCTGCTATCAATTCTGCTAGTATACTTCATTAAGAGATATAATCTTTCAAACCAGATTGAGTCTGTACATGTATTAAAGTAATTAATTGACAGACTAATTAATTTGCTTTAATTGATTTCATAAGGTATATAATTTGTATAATAAATTTACCAGATATCAAAATAACTAATACAACAATCATCATTGATTTCTTACATGCCCAGTCCTTGTATCATCTTACCCTTAGACTGATGGAAGAAGTGGAGAACTGATAAGCTTTGAAGTGGGTCTCTAAGTAATTAATGAGACTCAAGTTTGTGACCATGTCTGAAGCACATAGAGTAAAAGAGAATATTGTAAATTATTTGATTAATTTCATCAATATAGATATCAAGCCAGGGTCTGATAATGGCATTTTGGATTTGTCCTTACATAATTTTATAATGAACATTTATACAATCAAATAATTATTAATATACTTCTTCATTTTATGTTCTATAAATTCAACCTGATACTAAGAAATCATCAGAATGTTCCAGAAAATTCATCAGTTTTCTAGGAAGTTCAGTTATTACAGAAATGTTGAGGCAGATACACAAGAGAACTTAGTTTCATAGATTTAGAACTAGAAGGAAACTTTCATAGCATCTGGTCTCACCCCCTCATTTTAAAGATGAAGTAAACTGAGGTCAGAGAAGTTAAATGATTAGCCTAACATCACACTGGGAGAAGAAAGATTTGAACCCATGTCCTCTGATTCCAGTGGTTAGGATAGTATGAGGGAAATGCAAAATATTTTTTCAAAATCTAATCTTTTTAATTTGATAGCTTTAAAAATATTAGGGGTTAAAGGACCTGTACTCTTTAAGAAAGTTTGTGGAATGCAGATTCATTAGATACTCAATTAGCACCCAAAGTATATAGAAACTCTATAGCAGAATCAGGGCAAGAAGCAAAATTTAGGTAAGCTGGATTCCCTGTATTAATGGAACATGTAGGCATTCTAGTGGAGAAAGTGACCAGTATACCTTTCACTTAATAAAAAAAAACCTTTTATTAATTTCCTGACATTTGTACTCTCCTTCATTGGTGTGGGTAGTTCGACCCTTCCTCAACAATGGTCACCATCCATCTGCAGCTTTATAGATGGTCTTTGGGAGTTGTCTTGGGAAGAAAGAGGAGAATGAGGAGGAGGAAGAAGAAGAAGGGAGGGAAGAGAGCGATAGGGATAGGAAGAAGTAGGGGGAAGAGAATGGAAGGAGGAGTGAGCCTCCCTGATTTTAATGGGGCTAGTTCTCAGTCAACAGATGAACAGTCACAATATTATAGAAAGAGAGGAATCAGGAATCCTACAAATTCATTGATTCCTTGAGGTTAGAGGTGGGAAGGACCTTCTAGATCATCTTTTCTCAATCTTCCCATTATGCAGATGGGAAGCCAAAGAGGCTAAGGCACTGAGATCACAGTGACATAGAATGATCTAGAATCTGAGTCTTCTGAGCAATCTTATCTTTAACACTTACTAGATGGGGCACTTTACCATTCTATACCAATTCTTTTGGTTCTACCAACATTTGAAGGACAGAGCAGGAAATGGAGCCATCAAAAGAGACAGAGAGGGAATTCACTGGATTGGAATCAGTAATGTAATACAATGTCTTGATAAAGAAAACAAAGCCCAGTACTAAAATTTGTTAAAAATAAATAAAGCTTGCAAAGGCTGGGAAATAATCTTTCTATGATTTTCTGCCCCTCAGAGTATTAGTCATTACTACAATATTGTGACCAGGCTTTATCATAAAATGAATATGGAAAAACTGGAAAAGGTCCAAAGAAAATTGATTTTTTTTAATTCAAAGATTTGGGAACTAGAGCCTATGACCTAGTTCTTTTTTAATTGATTAATTAATTTGGGCAACCACTTGGCACAGTGGATAGAGTGCCAGGTCTAAAGTTAGCAAGACTCATCTTCCTGAATTCAAATCCAACCTCAGATATTTCCTAGCTGTGTGACTTTGGCCAAGTCACTTAATACTGTTTTTTTTTCTCAAATATCTTTCTCATGTGTTTCATATTTAAAATAGGATAGTATTCCATTAAGATATATCAACACAAGAATGTGGCTCTAGAGCTGTAAGAGACTTTAGAAGCCATCTGGTAAAACTCCTTTATTGATGAGGAAAATGAGTCCCAAAATGGTTGAGTAAATTGTCCACAGTCACACAGTTGAGATTTCAGCTCAGGTCCTCCCATCACTCCACCCTGCTTCCTTCCTCTGTCTCTTAAGCTTGATCTATAAAATTAGTCCATTTAGAATAAAACAAAACTAATAGCTCCTATTTATTAATAATGATGGCAATAGTAAGAGTAGATAGAGGGTGGTCTGGAGTCAGGACACCCTAGGTTCAAGTCCCATTTTTTAAATGTAATTTAAAAAATTTAATTAATTTAGAATCTTTTCCCATGGTTCCATGATTCATGTTCTTTCCTTCCCCTCCTCCCTCCCCTCTCCCATAGCTAATGAACAATTCCATTCGGTTTTACATGTGTCATTGTTCAAAATCAGGTCCCATTTCTGACATATACTGGCTATGTGATCTTCAGTAAGTCACCATCTCTCAGTACTCTTGGCTCCTCTAAAACTATAAGGTTGGCCCAATGTAAGGCACATAGTTGGTGCTTAGTAAACGTTTGTTGAATAACTGACTCATAAGTCTCAAACAAGATATCACCCTACCTTGGTGGAGGGACTTACCTCACTATGCAATTCTCTATACCAGTGAATTGCAGGTCTAGTTCCTGTCCCTACTGGCCACACGAAGAACCCACATTTATAGAACACTTTAAGGTTTGCAAAGCATTTTCCCTTGCAATAATTGCATGCTTTAGGTATATCAAAGATATTATCCCTATTTTCCAGGTGAGGAAACTTTGAAACCAGAAGCCAAGTGTCTTGTTCAGGGTCACACCACTTTGGAATCAAGACTTAAGAGCAGAGTTTTTGAATCCAGATCCTTTCTAATGCATGTTGCAATTTCTACTGTTTTGTACCACAGTATTTTCCTGGAGCTGAGTGGACCTGGGTTCAGATCTGGCCTCTTACACTTCCTAGCTAGGTGACCCTGGGCAAGTTACTTGGCTTCATTTGCCTAAATCCTTGCCCTTCAGTCCTAGAGTTGTTACTAGGATAAAAAGTAAGGATTTAAAAAAAAAAAAAGAAAGTAATGCATGTCTTCTTTTTAAGTCTTTTATGACTAGAGAACAATACTAATTAGTGGCACCTTTTAAAATCCATTCTTATGCAGTAAAATCATTCTTTTGCTTTTTATTCTCTAAAGAACCCCAATTAATAAAGATTGCTATTAGTTAATTTGTCATTTGTTCCAGTCCTGTCCTACTCTTCATGATCCCATTAGGGTTTGTTTTTGTTTTTGTTTTTGGCAAAGATTCTGCTGTGGTTTTTGCCATTTCCTTCTCCAGCTATTTTAAAGATAAGGAAACTGAAACTGAGGCTGAACAGAGTTGAGTGACTTGCCTAGGGTGATGCTAGGAAGTGTCTAAGGCTGGATTTGAACTCAGGAAGATGAGTTCCTGACTTTAGGCCTGGCATTCTATCTATTGTGATAGCTAGTTGCCCAAATTAATTAATAAATCAGTTAATAAAGACCTAGGTCAGAGGAACCAGTTCCTAATCCACCTAATTAAAAAATATATCACTTTCCTTTGGACTTTTCCAATTTTTCCATATTCATTTTCATGTACGATGATAAAGCCTGGTCACAATATTGCAGTAATGACAGATTAATACTCTGAGAGGCAGAAAATCATAGGAAGATTATTTCCCAGCCTTTGTGAGCTCTCTTAATTTTTTTTAACAAATCCTAGTATTGGGCTTCTTTCTCAATAACTTTACATTACTGGTCCCTATCTCTTGGATTCCCTCTTTGTCTCTTTTGATGACTCCACTTCCTGAGTTGTCCTTCAAACGTTGGTGGAACCTAAAGTCGTCTGGCTTTCCTGCTTCACATGCTGTCCCCGGGAGATCTCATTCACTCCTATGATATATTCATTCATTCATTCATTCGACTAGTGTCTTTTAAGTACTTCTGCTACATCAGACACAGTGATGGGTGCTGGGGATGCAAACATGAAACGGTCTCCGCTGCTCTCCGTGACCTTACAATCTATTGGCAGATGGGAATCAGCATGTATATAACATGGGAAATTAAGTGGCAAAAATAGACAAAGACCACCGTCAGCTTTAGGAATCAGAATGGGCTTCTTATAGGCAGTCAAATGTAAGTTGAACTCAGGAAGCTGGGGATACTATGAGGTGGAGGTGAAGAAGGAGGGTGTTAGGTTCAACACCCACAAGCATCACTGATTTCTCTCTCCTTCATTAAAGGATCATCTGCTCTGGACTCATGAGAGTTTGATTTCTAGAAGAAATGTTAGCTTCTTTTTTTATGTACTTTTTGAATTGTTACATCCATACACATTATGATACCACAGGGAAAATATATGTCTCTGTGTTATCTATTTCTATTTACCTCTATATGTGAGTGTATATATATATATATATATATATATATATATATATA
>NC_058134.1:56971541-56996134 GCF_016433145.1 Gracilinanus agilis | reverse complement strand
GAGAGAGAGAGAATTTGTTTCATTCATGTCTTGGATCTTCCTGAAGAAAGGAGTAGACAGGTTCTCAATGTACAGTTTAAATAAAGTATTTTTGTTCAGGAGTAGTTTGTCATTTCCTTCTCCATCTCTTTTTTACAGATGGAGAAATGGAGACAAACAAGGTTAAATTATTTACAGAGTCACATAGGCAAGGAAGTGTATGAACTTAGATTTGAACTCCGGCCTTCCTGACTCCAGGTCCAGCACTTTACCTACTATGCTACGTAGCTGCCTTGCTATTTTGTACAATCACGTGTCTTTGTATATATGTGCTGGCTAGTATAATAAGAGCTACTGAGCAGGAGTAGAATCATGTAATCAGAGAAAGATTTGAATTCTAATGCTCACCAGGCAAGAACTCCATGTAAAAGAAAGAGACAGTGTGGCTTAGTGGACAGAGAGCTGGCCTAGGAGTCAGGAAGACTTGAGTTCCAATCTTGTGTCAATAACTTCTAGTTCTGTGGCCCTGGACAAAATGGGGATGATAAAAGCACCTACTTCCCAGGGTTATTTCAAGGATCAAATCAAATATTTGAAAAGTATTTAAAAAAAACCTGTAATCATTACTTTCTGTCTTAGAACTAATACCAAGTATTGGTCCCAAGGCAGAAGAGTGGTAAGGGCTAGGCAATTTGGGTTAAGTGACTTGTCCAAGATCACACAGTGTAGAAGTGTCTAAAGTCACATTTGAACTCAGGACCCCCTGTCTCCAGTCTGGTGCTGCATCCACTGAGCGCCCTCACTGCCTCTATTTTGAAAACTTTCAAATGCTATATAAATACCAGCTCTGGGAATATATGAATTCAGGTCTCACTTTAAACACATATAGACCATCTAACTCAAGGTAAGTTAACTCAGGCAACTTTAAGTGTCATTGTAGTCACTGATCTACTTATGTTGGTAGAAAAAATTTTCCTCACTGGGAGCTCCCTTCACTAATGAAATCACAGATTCAGTTTTTTAAAAAGATAATAATGCTTTGTCTAGAGGCAGCTGAGTGGTGCAGTGGCTAGAGCATTGGCTAGGCCTGGAATCAGTAAGATCTGAATTCAGATGCACCTCAGACATTTACTAGTTGTATGGCCCTTATTCTTCGGCTATATCAATTTTTTCTGCTATAAAATGGAGATGATAGTAGCACTTACTGCCCAGGTATGTTAAGGATTAAGTGAGAAAATCCTTATAAAAGGCTTAACACAAATACAATGCCTAACACATAGTAGATGCTTAATAAAGGCTTGTTTATTTCCTCTCAGAGAAAATTTTGAATATCAGATTAGATAATGTGTGAGCAAAAACACAACATTCAACAACATGCTATTCAAATATAAGGGGGAAAGGAATCTGCATTTTTATACTGTATCATTATATCTTATATACAAATGCTCAAATGCGTAAGTCTGAGAATTTTTGCATGATCTTATATGTGAGCATGATGCTAATATAGAATCATTTATATAAGATGTTATCATTATAAGTAGTATCATCAACATTATCATCATCATGATCACTATTAGCATCATCATCAGCATCATCATCAGCATCATCATCATCATCACTATCATCATCCCCATCATCATCATCACTGATTACAATCATCATCATTATTAGTAGTAGTATCACCATCATAATAATCATCATTATCCCTTTTGTTATCACCATCATCATCATCACTGATTACCATCATCATAATTATTATTAATGTTATTATCACCATTATCACCATCATCATAAGCTTCTTCATTATCACCATTGTTATCATTACCATCATCACCATAATCATCACCATCATTATCATCATCATCACTATCATCATCATTTTCACTGATTACAATCACAATCATTATCATTATTGATATTACCATTATCATCATCATAATCATCATCATTATCATTGTTATCATCATCACTATCATCACCATCATTATCACCATCATTATCATCATTATTACAATCATCATCATTACCATTATTGCTATCATCACCATTATCATAATCATCATCATCACTATTATCATCATTACCATTATTACCATAATTATCATTATCATCATCACCATAATTATCATCACCACCATGATCATCATCACCAACATCACCATTACCATCATTATCATCATCACTATTATCATCATCATTATCGCTATCATCATCATCATCACTATTTTCATTATCACCATCATTATTGTTATCACCATCATTATCATCATTCTTACCACTAGATTGTAAGGCTTTTCAGAACAAGGACCACATTTGATCTTATACTTACTTTCCTATATCTTTGTGCCTAGCACAATGTCCTACACTTGTTTTGTACTCTACAAGGGTTTGCAATTATTGATGAGGATGAAACACATTCACCCTGTACTCAAATAGGATGCCTAGATCTTTTTCAATTATTCTATTGAAATTCTATTCTCTTTGAGCCACTCTTTCTCAATTCTGAATTTGTGGTCCTGTTTTTTTTTGTCCTTAAATATACTCCTTTATATTCAACCTTATTGAATTTTAACCTGTTTTTTGGACAAATCTTTCAAAGTTATCAAAGTTGTTTCACTTGCTATTCTTGTCCTCCTATGTATCAACAACTTTACCCAGTCTTTAGTTCTTATGAAAATGTCAAAGACATCTTTGGTTCCAGGTCATAGATAAAGACAACTTCAGAGATTGTCAGAAGGCCTCTAGTGACCCACAGGGACCAGGAATTTGTGGGTAGAGATCTGATCTTAGAAACAGGAAGTTGTTCTGTCATTTTCAGTTGTGTTTGATTCTTCATGACCCCATTCAGGTTTTGATTTTTTTTTTGGCAAAGAAACTGAAGTGCTTTGCCACTTCCTTCTCTAGCTCATTTTGTGTATGGGGAAACTGAGGCAAACAGGGTTAAGTGATTTGTGCTGTGTCACATAGCTAGTAAGTTTCTGAGACCAGATTTGAACTCAGTACCTGGTGCCCTATCTATCTACCATACCACCTATCTACCAAAAAGTAGTGGAGAGCAATTTGTTCTGGGAAATAGGAAGAAGTAAGTTTGAATCCTGCCTTAACCTCTCTAGAGGTTCCTTAGTTTATTGACCCATAACATGAAATTATACCTAATGGTCTCGGGTGTCTTCCAGGTCTTTGATTCTATGACCTCCTCAAAAGAATTTGCCATTTAATTCTAGTGTGTTTCTAATTTTGTATTTGAAAGTTTTTGCCATTCTCTTCTCCTTGGTGGTATAACTATAGACACAGAAAACTAATTCCACAGCAAAGGCCAATTCACTTATGGTGGCACATGTTTACCATTGCAGAACTCAGATCTGGAAACAGTGAGACTACACTCGACTGGAGTGCCTGGGAAAGGTGATCAGGAATGTGGCCAGAATTTATGTAGTGATTTAGAACAATATGTATATACTTTGAAGTACACTGAGTTTCCAAGGTTGATTGGGGAACACAGGTGTAGCATATTCTGAAAATCATTGCCAGAAAATATATCTCACTGCAGTGAGCTAGCTGAAGTGTTTGCATGCCTGTTAAAATTTGCTGTTCAGTTCTGTCCAAGCCTTCATGACTCCATTTGGGATTTTCTTGGTAAAGACACTGGAGTGGTTTGCCATTTCCTTCTGCAGCTCATTTTACAGATAAGGAAACGGAGGCAAACAGAATTACGTGACTTGTCCAGGGTCCCCTAGGTAGGAAGTATCTGAGGCTAGATTTGAACTTGTTAAGATGAGTCTTCCTGATTCCAAGACTAGTGCTCTTTCCATTGTACTACCTATTAGCCTATATCCTACTAAATGACATTTGATGGATAATATTTAAGATATGGTGGCAAGAAGTAGTACTTTCTGCTTTTTTTTTCAACTCAGTTCAGCTCAATTCAATTTTCAATGCCATGGATTTTTATCTAAGTGCTCCCTACAATCCAGCCATGTACTAGTAGTCCCTGGGGAAAAGACAAAATAAAATGATCCCTAGCCTCAAAGAGCTTACTGCAGGGCAGGACGAGAAATGTGTGTGAGAATCAGCATGGAAACGTCTAAGAAAATGCAAAACACATAAATAATTTGGGAGGGGGCAATGAACATACTGTAGGCTGGTTGCTGTGGAAGAAAGAATTTTAGGGAAGGAAGGAGAAAGATTGATCTCAGAAATAATGGTTTTATTATAAACCAAAGGATATTTGATTTAGGAAAATATTTGTAAACATTCTATAATCAAATGGTGCCACCATTATATCAAAAGTTTATTTGAGGAAAAAAAGAAGAGAACAAATAATTTCTAAAGAAAGAAGCTTCATATCTTCTCACTTATTTTATAGGAACAATAAGCACTATTAATATCCTTAAGGCTAAATATAGATATGAAACATGTCTAAATCTCCTAAATAATACAATAGAAATAAGCATGCCATTTAGAAGGCTTGAAGCTTTCCAGTAAATAGCATTTGTATCAGTAACTGTAGCATTTCAGCGTCTAACATTTCATATCATTTGCCAGCCAAGAAATATTTGTTTGCTAGTTCTGTTAAGGGAGAAGAAAAGATTATGAAAGGGATGAGAATTATTAGCAGTGCCATGCTTTCTTAAAAATCCAGTGCCTTCATGTAATGATTCTCAACCATTTTCATCTCAAATTTATTGAGGTTCCCAAAAAGCTTTTAATAAGGGTGATTATGCCAACTGAGGTACACAGTGGAGTCAGGAAGACTCGAGTTCAAATCCAACCTCAGAAACAACCCTGGGCAAGTCACTTAACCTCTGGTTGCCTCACTTTCCTCACCTAGGAAGATGGGTACACCTACCACACTTGTGAGGATCAAATGAAGTAATTTTTAAGTGCTTGGCACATAATAAGCACTATACAATGGCTAGCTTTTTATTATATCTATTGGTATTTACTGTATTAGAAATAAGTGATGATACAATTAAAAATGTTTATTTAATTTTAGAACAACAAAAATAAATTCTTTACATGTTAGCACAAATAATATATTTTGCAAAAAGTAATTATTATCCTAAAATTAAAAATAGTGACAAAAATGGCTTTTTAAACATTTTTATGTTTAACATATTTTTACAAATCTCTTTCATGGCTTGTTGGATGGAAGATGACTTCATTCGCATGTTAGTTGCAATATCTTATACTGGTTGAAATACATGAAGATCTGGCCCCACACAGATATATAGTTGAAAAACAGGAGACCATTTTAATAGGTGAATAACACCTTACTATAATCATGAAAATATTTTTGCCCTCAACCACCCACTGAAAGGGCCTTGAGGACATCTAAGAGTCCTTGAACCAGACTTTGAGAAATGCTGCTTAAATGGAATCATTAGCTCTTCAGTACAGATCTTTCCCCCAACGTTGCATATATGAGCATCCATGTCTTCTGACATTTTGATTCTTTCCCATATCTTCTCATAAATCCTTCATGATTTGTCTGCCAAATATTTCAGGAACCTTCTTCCAGGTTTTCCCCATTATATTCACACCAATGTAGCCTTTGGGATATTCATCTTTCATCCCTCACACTCACTACATGACTGGCCCACCTTCCTTTTGTTTTTAATCATTCTATTTCCTGGATGTTATCTTTTAGACCATTTCCTACGTGCAAGTTATCATTGGTAATATGCCTATTTCTGACCACCATGCATCTCTTTGTTGCTCTTAGGCTCACCCACCTTCCTTTAAAATTGCCTTTAAATCTGAAAAATCAAAAACATTTTCATCTGTATCTGGAATCTGAGTGTTGTTTTAGCTTTAATATCATGACTCATCATCTACCGGATTTAGAGCAGTGCTGAGAAAAACCCTAATATGGTCATACAAGTTTTGACGTGCACAGAGAAAGGATTTACTTCAAGGTACAATTTATTAACCACAAAACCAGGATCATTCATTTACTTATTCATTCGATCGAGATGTATTTATTGAATGCTTAGAGCACTGTGCAAGGCACTGGGGCAAATAAGAAAACCAATGATCACCCATGTTCCTTGCTTTCTAGAAGCTCGAAATCTAATTGGTGAGACAAGATATCTGAACATGAAATAATTAAATGGAAACACCAAGCAGTGAGATATTAAATGACAAAATATATGCTGCATTGGAGATCAGAGAAGGTTGTGAGTGTGGGTTGAAACAGGTATGGACATTCCTGAGTGAACTGAACTTTGGATTTGAGCCCAGGAGATGAAGGGATGAGGGAAGGAGATTCCAAGTGGGGTAACAGTCCGGGACACTTAACCCCAAATGTCTGCCCTTACCAATCTATCTGGTTTTCCCCCTGGAATAATACTTAGTATTGACTCTAATAAAGAAGGTAAGGGTTTAAAAAAAAGAAAAAGAAAATAAACATTGTCAAAAAATTACTATTTGTTTAATTATATTTACAAATTTAAATGAATTTTATTTTATTAATCACTAAATCAATGGGCTTCTTGCTCTTTCTCACACTAGATTTCCCCCCTCTCAATTCTAGGCATTTTCACTGGATATCTTCCATGCCTGGAACTTTGTTCTTCCTCAGCTCTGACTTCCAATTTCCCTAAATTTTCCTAATTTCATTCAAGTCTCAGCTAAAATCCTGCCTTTTGCAAGAAACCTTTTAATGCTAGCATCTTCCCTCTGTTGATTATCCTGAATTTATCTCACATATCCCTACCTAGTGTGTACACAGCTATATGAAATTGGTTGCTCCCATTAAACCATGAGCTCCTTGAGCCCAGGGACTACATTTTGCTTCTCTTTGTATCCTCAGGGCACAGCACAGTGTCTGACACATAGTCCATGCTTACTAACTGCTTATTGACTCGATACCTTTAAAAATGAGTAGTGGGTAGACCAATATTTCACACCCATACCAAGATAAGGTCTAAAATGATTTAGAAATAAAAGGTGATACCTTAAGTAAATCAGGGGAATATAGAATAGCTTATCTGTCAGATCTATGGAGAAGGGAAGAATTTATGACAAAATAAGAGAGAGCATTAAGAGATGTAAAATGAATAAATTTGACGATGTTAATTTTAAAGATTTTGTACAAGCAAAACCAATGTAACCAAGTTTAGAAGGAAAACAACAAACTGAGAAAAAATGTTTATAACAAGTTCCTCTGATAAAGGTCACGTTTCTCAAGTAGAGAGAACTAAGTCAAATGTGTAAGAATAGAAGCTATTCCCCAGTTGACAAATGGTCAAAGGATATGAAAAAGCAGTTTTCAGATGATGAAATCAAAGTAATTAACAATCATATGAAAAATGTTCTAAACCACTCGATTAGAAATATGCAAATTAAAATAACTATGAAGTACCACCTCACATCTATCAGACTGGCTGATATGACAATAAAGGAAAATGATAATGCTGGAATGAATGTGGCAGAATTGGAACACAAATGCTTTGTTGGTGGAGTTGGGAAATGATCTAACCATTCTGAAGGGCAATTTGGAACTATGCCCAAAAAAGGGCTATAAAATTTGATTTAGATAATATCTTTGAATGAGTAAAGTCTGTATCCCAAAGTGATAAAAAAAAAAAGGAGGGAAAGGACCTACTTGTACAAAAATATTTATTGCAGCCCTTTTTGTAGTGACAAAGAATTGGAAATTGGAATTTGAAGGAATGTCCATCAAGTGGAGAATGGCTGAACAAGATGGTGATGGAATCCTTTCGTGCTATAAGAAATGATGCACAGGATGATTTCAGAAAGAGCTGGGAAGACCTACATGAACTAATGCAGACTGAAACAAGCAGAACCAGAAGAATATTGCACACATCAACAGATTGTGGGATTTCAATTGAGATAGACTTAGCCACAAATCAATTCTGATGGATTTAGGACTATCCACCTCCAGAGAAAGACCTATTGGGGTCAGAATGCAAATCAAAGCATATTATTTTTCACTTTAGTTTTTTTTTTTATTGGAGGGGGTTGGTTTTATATGATGAGTATTCTCTTACAGGCATGAACAATATAGAGATAGGTTTTGCATGATAATACATGTGTAATCCAGGGCAAATTGCTTACCATCTTTGAGAAGGGGGAGAGGAGGAAAGGAGGGAGACAACTTGGATCTTATAACTTCAGAAAACTTTTGTGGAAAATAATTACATGTAATTGGTAAAATAAAATGACTTAAAAATTAGTAGTGATGGTGGGGCAGCTAGGTAGCTCAGTGGTTGGAGAGCCAGGCCTAGAGACAAGAGGTCCATGATTCAAATCTGGCCTCAGACACTTCCTAGCTGTGTGACCCTGGGCAAGTCACTTAACCTCCAATGCCCAACCACTTTTTGTCATGGAACTAATACACAGGATTAATTCTAAGTTGGAATATAAGTGTTTTTTAATTAGTAGTATATATATATGTATATATATAAATACATATAATAATAAAATGTTTATTCTACAGAAAATAGTGATTTTTAAAATTATTTTTTGACTTATTTAGTGGAGTGGTTGGTATACATGAGTCTTTGGGTCTCTTGCAATATATCTATTTTGGGAAATGGGGGTCAATAGGTTGAGAACTCCTGCTTTATATAGGCAATGGGGAAGTTTTAAAGGTTTTAAAGAGTAGCTAAATGATGTTATGAAATTCATATTTTAAAGAGATTCATCTGGACATGATATGCTGAATGAATAAAGCCAGAAAGAACAAGTAGGAGGCTATTATTGTACATCACGCAACCATGATGTGATGAGGATATCAATGATGGTGATAGCAAGGGGAGTGAAGAAGAAGCGATGGATTAGAGACCTTCAAAGTAAGGATTGGCAGCCCCAGAACAAAGATACAGAAGCTCTTTGCTACGTGAGTCATGCTCATTAAAACTCATGAACATAGTAACCTACAGTAACAGAACATTCTTATTAGGATTTATCAAAAGCTGGGACGAAAATGCATAAGGTATCAACTGTGCTTCATTTCACTATGGCGTCATGAGAAAAAAAAACATGATTTGTGGGTCAGAGGACCTGGTTTTGAATCTCAGTTATACTTCTTGCTTGCCCATATGACCTTTTTTTTTTTTAGAGAAACTAGGGGAGAACTTATATATTAACATATTGTTTTTAAAGCTACAAATCAGTTCTATTCTTCCAAGAAAACAATTTGTAATTTTGTAATAAATAATTGACTGTACCTCAGTTTCCTTATCTGAAAAATGCAGTGGGTAGATGAAATGACCTCTAGGGTCCCTTCCAGGTATAAATCTTATGATCTTCTTAAGCAGGATATTGCTCTTGGCTAGGAGTGGTGGCAGAGACTAGTGCACTTTTTGGTGGGGGCTTTTTAATCCCAGTGCATTGCCTCCTAGCACTGAGTAGGCATTGTCTTCTTTAAAGCCAGAATTGCATTTATGTAGGAATTCCCTCCAGTGGTACAGACAGCAACTTTTCCAAGCCATCTCCCTGCCATCCCATGACTCTTGTTCATGCCCTCCTACAAATCATCTATTGGATTTCACCTACCATGTTGTGGTCCTTTCTCTTGATCTATTGTCCTCGTGTGGATACCAGGGCATCATGTCTGTCAATTATTTCTTGTTCTTCCCGTGTGACCACCTTTTCCAAACATTTATCTCTTTGATGATGTCTATCATAAGATCTTAAATGGAAAAGGGACCCTTAAAGACCATGCACGTCATTTAGACAATTCATCATTTATATATAAATTTATTTATATATATTCATATTTATCATATTATTATTGTATTATATATATACTCATCTAAAGCCACCTTCTTATTGTACAACTGAGGAAACTGAGACCCAGAGAGAGTTTAGAGATGCTCCCAACATTACCCAGCAAAGTAAGGACTAAATCCAGACTAGAATTCTGATCTCCTTCCTAACTACAAGGTTTGGGTCCTTTCTGTTATAGGTTGAGTATCACATCCATGTTTTATTCTATGTCTCTGGGAATGCTGGTTTTCATTTGCTTGACTAAAGAAATGAAGTTTTTGTCATGAACAAATGTGACCCCTTCACAAGTCAGTCCAATCTAGAATCAAATACCATGACTGGCTACTTTTTTCAGCGTGTCTACATCTACAAAAAACAGAGAGTGCATATCACAAAGCCCCAAGGAGGCTAACCACTATATTTTTCTTCCCTACAGTATAACTAACTACCTCTGTAAAATCTTTTCTGCTCATATCATTGTGAGTCAAAACAACTCCTAGACTTAAAAGCCACACTCTGCTTTGTTCTGACCAAGTGTTATTTTAATGTCAGGATTTGCTATGAGCAAGGTAAACCCAGTATATATCCTGTTTCTATGAATAGGACATCTATTCTGCAGAGAAGAAAAATTCATTTTTTTACCTGTGTTCCTATATATTTTGTCTTTAGTGTCTCAACACGCCACCCCCAACATGTATACGTTCTTGTATTGTAGCACCATTGTACTCAAAGACCTGAAATCAGTATTAAAATATGCCGTCCTCAACAAAGAGGCCACTTAGTGTGTTAACGATAACTCTTCATTTTCGAGAACTCTGTTTAGATTAAACTCTTTCCTACTCTAAATTAAAAGACACACAAAGTTACACAAATGAATAATTAAAAGAATTGCAATTTGTGAAACAAATTACATCACTAATGACTCCAAAATTAATAATCAGGGAACAAAGGGAAGAGAGTATCGAGAGGGTGACAGCAAAAATGAATCTCTGGACCAACACACCACTCTTAGGATTTTAATTTGGAGTCCTCCACTCCCAGCTATCCATTCTTATTGCACATCCATCAAGTTCCTGATGAATATAAAGGACCTCGGGATATCACGCCACCAGATTGCTGGGTTGGGATAACAATGGGATGAAGATTTTGTAGGATTTGAGAAGGTGGAAGGAAATGGCATATGACAGTATGGAGGAGCTGCTTGTTCTCCTCGTTCTTCTTTATTCCCTATAATTATACCCACCCATGTTGTAATCACCATTGCATACAGATATGAATTCTTATTCATGCTCCTATCATCATACAGCTTTTCTAGGACCATATGTGAATTTAAATACAGTGCTTAATGTTGCATTAAGGTGGCATGTAATGAAACACTAAGGATTTTTTCCCCTATCATTTAGCTCTTCTCCTACCAACTTGTACCACCTGCATTTCTTCTTACATTTTTATCTATCCCCCTAATCCCATGTTCTTTTGTGCGTATGAAGAATATTTCCTTTTCCCTATTATGTACTGTTTATATCTTTGTAAGAATGGTTCTCTTTTATCTTTGTCTGATAGGAAAGTGTTACCACTTGAATGGTTTCTGGTCTTGGGTAAATAATACACCCATCACAGGGATGAAATTACCATTCCTTGAAACCATTTCAAGTTCATTTGCATTGTAAGGTACTTCTTCCTGGCTCTAGAGATAGATTTAAAGGGGGTTAACAAATTATTAAAATTGGCACCATATTATCTTTTCAAAAAATTCCAGAGGCCTCATGGGTTGTCTTTTGGGTATGATGATAGCTTTATATTTTTTAGGCTTTCATATTTTATTTTGTGAGATAAGGGGAATCCACCTGCCTGACTTGTTTTAAGATAATATAAGGAACTTGATACCCAGTAATTATTAATAACCATTTAAATCTGGGGCAAAGGATACATTCGGTGACTTTTATGTTTTTGGTATGCCTATTAGTATTTTCAATACACAAGAACACGGGAAGAGATTAATCTTTTATATGTGTCATTCCTGGTATTTATGTACATCATTATTGAATATTATATGCAATCATTTTATAGGTTTGGAATTGCCCATTCAGATGTGCTTTGGTTAAGTTCCTTTTTTGTTTAAGTTGATGGTTTTATATCTGCAGCAATACTTTTTCATCTGTAGTAATTCACAGGCCAAGACTCTATACACATGACTTGGATATTGATATTCTAAATAGCTTAAAAAATTGTTTTGGTCTATAGTTAGTCACATTTGATTAGTCTTTTCAGATTAAAAACTAAAAAGAAAAAGATAAGAAATTTGTAAATACTTTTTGCTAAGCCTCATCATACCAGTGGGCATCCTTATTGCCATCTTTAATGATTTTTATTTGAAAATGAATTGTAATACTTTATGGTTTTCAGAATACTCTGTGGTTCGGTCCAATATTCTATTCATTCTATTTTTTGATATGGGATGTATAGGCATTTGACTTCTATCTCCCACAATTTTTTTTCAAAACACATTTCAAGAAGATGTGGTGATTCGTAAGCTGTTTCCAAACCTAATCCCTATTTTTCTAGCTCCTACTTCTGGCTTCCCTTAAGGAGAAATAATTTTGACTTTCTTAATCTCAATTCTTCCACTTGCAAAATGGGGTGAAAGTAAAGTATGTATGTCACCAGTTTCAGGGATATGATGTAAAAAAAGATGATATCAACACTCAGAAGAATTGATAATGGAAGATATAATTTATTTAACCAATCTCCTCCAGAAATCCAAGGAGACGTGTGATGTTGGTGGTCAATGTGGGGGTTTCCCCCCTAGACAAAAATTCTTGAGAATTTACCTAAATATCTAAAGGAGAATTACTCTCTCCCTTTCCAGTCCCACAAATATACAGCATTAAAAATCTATCTTTAAAGTTATTAGCTAAGAAGAACATTTAATGAAAAGAACACTGGCATAGAAAGACTCAACCTTAGTTCATTTTTGAATTTGTCATACATTTATTAATTGTCTATTATTTGCAAAGCACTCTGCTAAGTGCCAAGGATTTATAGACAAAAGCAAAGCAGCCCCTGTCCTCAACTAGCTTATATTCTACTGAACAAATTTACATTAGTTACATTATATTGAAAATACCAAGTATATTTCAAGTAATGCAAAATAATTTCAAGAGGGAGAGGGTGCAAATAAATAGGGAGTCAGGAACAGTTTCCTGCTATATTTGGCACTTGAGGTATGCTTTGCAGAAAGCTAATGATTCTATATGACAAAGTTGAGGAAGGCATGTATTACAGATGGGGGGAGTGGAAAACAGACTATACCCTTTCAAATAAGGGATTGCATGTAGCTTATCTAACCTTTAGTAAATAGTTTCATCATAGAACCATTTTCACTGACCTACTTTAAGCTTCAATTCTTCATTGTTTAAATGTTAATGTTTTGGTCAATTTGATAGAGATGACACCGAAGTAGTTTTTGTCCTGACATTTTTGCTAGAGTAGTTTGCACCAGTTTAAAGAAGTAGTTTAGTCCTTTTGAAGTTTCTAAATTTTATCACTCCTGCTCATTTCTTCCTTCAGGTTTTTCTTCAGTTTGCAATTTATTCTGACCACTTTGCTCTTAATTCTTCCTACACTTTCAGATAGTTAATAAAAATAAATGTAGTTGATCACAGTCACGGAAAGACAACAATACAGAGTTAACAGAGTATTGATTCCAATTTTGATGTCCCTCTCACAACATAGTGGTATTTCAGTTGGTTTTTAAAAGATGAATAGGGACTCGAGAGAGGACAAGCATTTCAAACATGGATAATAAGCTAGACAAAGAGGTGGAGGTATGAAAGCATAGTGTGTTTGGAAGATACATCCAGTTTGTTTGAAGCATAGTATATATGAAGAGGTGTAATATGAGAACTAAGGCTAGAAGTCAGAGTAGCACCAGGTTTGGAAGAACAATGAATTCAAGGTCTATTCAGTAGAATGTTCGGAATTAATTTTTAAAGTGATGTTGATGGGTCATTTTAAACAATGCTTAACTCTAGCCAAGACCCACCTGAAATCCTATTTTATTTCAACGAGTCTCTGTGGACTATCATTGTTTGTATATGACTCTTTGTGAACCAGTTTGGGATTTTGTTTTTGTTTTTGTTTTTTTGACAAAGATACTGGAGTAGTTTGTTATTCCTTTCTCCAGCTCATTCTACAGATGAGAAAATTGAGGCCAAGAGGGCTAAGTGACTTGCCCAGGGTCACATGGCTAGTAAATATTTGAGGTAATATTTGAACTAAAAAAGAAAAGTTCCTGATTCCAAGCCCAGTACTCTATCCACTGCACCACTTAGTTGTCCATTAGTGTCTGACTCCTTTTGAGCCCAATCGAGGTATTTTTGGCAAAGTTATTAGAGTGGTTTGCCATTTCTTTCTCCAGCTCATTTTACAGATGATCAAACTGAGCAAACAGAGACTTGCCCAAGGTCACACAACTAAGAAGTATCTGAGGCCATATTTGAACTCAAGAAGATGAATCTTTCCCACTCCAGACCTGTGGCTTTATTCACTATGCCACTTAATTGCCCACTATTGGCTGTTGAGTAAAGCTCAAACTCCAAAGCTTACTATTTGGTACCCTTCACAAGCTAATACCATTCTAACCTTCAACTTTACCTAGTGTTAGTCCCCTTCATATAACCGATACTTCATCAAAACTAGATGTGCCCTTTAAATGGGCACTGTGTGCTCATGCCTCCACACTTTTATTCAGGCTATTTAATAAACTTCAAATACTCCTTGACCTTTTTATTTCTTCTTCAATTACTCCCCGTATTTTATAGTGTAATTCAAAGACCTCCTCCTCCATGGATGCCTTACCTCCCCCAGTTTGTAATGATCTACTTTTTCGGATTTCAAGAGACTGTTTTATAATGTTCTGACAGATTTAATATCTCTTGTTTAATAAACATTGATTCAGCACCTAAAGTATGCCAGATACTGAACTAAGTGCTGCGGATACAAAGAGAAAAAAGACAGTCTCTACCCTGGAGGAGCTTACAATCGAATGGAAGCATGGCATTTTATTTATTGTAACTGTCTGTGTTGCTGTCATATTCCCTTATTAGCTCCTTGAGGTCAGAAATTATGTCTTGACTTAAAGTGTGTTTTCCCTTCAGTACCTAGAACGAAGCTTTATACCTAGAACAAGCACCTACTAAGTGTTAGTTGCGCTATTTTGTATGCCTCATAGATTTCCTTTCTTTCTTGAAGATTCAGCTCAGTACCCATTTTCTATACAAAGTCTTTCTTGATCCTTGAAAATTCTATTATCCCTTAAACTCCCTTGTATTTAACTACTTCATGTATATATTTGTATTTCAGCACTTTATATTTGTGTAGCATATGTTTTATATATATTTGCTGTTTCCTCCAATAAAATATAATTAAATTTATTGCAAATAGGGATTATTCCATTCTTTGTACTTGTACCCCCAGGACCTAGAATAGTACCTGACACAGAGTAGATGATGAAATGTTTATCAATCAATTGATAACATGTTTTAAGATTTGAAAGTATAGTGGGAGATATGGCTTGTGATAATTTAGCTTTCGGGATGCATTACCAACACTTTGATCATTTCTCTGATGACAGTTCAAAGTGGCACGTTCCCGAATGGTCTGGGGAAGAAATTGGGCTTCAGACAAATATAATTCAGCAACTCAGGAATAGCAAATACCTTTTTACTCCCTATAAATTTAGACATTTTGATCCCTTTAACACCACTACTAAATGTACCTTCTCTGGTTATTTACTACCTTTCATTATCACTGTTTTTCACATACCTAAACTACAACAGTACAACCCTGACCAAGATATAGTAATTCTTCTTAGTAATTGAATATCTAATGTACTTAAATTTTATATGTGTGGTCATTTCAGAATTATCCATGGCAATGGGAATGGCAGATCATTAAAAAATAGGAATGCTCTGATACCTCCTTAATTATTCTAGTCTATAGCTTTAAATGTCCATCCGATTCCTTCCTAGAACAGTTATCACTGGCAAAGTGAATGATGTGAGCTTAATCCTCTTGTGTTGTCTCTTCACCCCATTACTAGAGGGGTGATTGACCAATGAAATGGACAAGACTGGTAATCAATCAGGACAGGAGGAGCAACAGAGATGAACATCTAATTAGTGTACTACACAAATGGTATACTTTACATTTATATAGTGCTATAAGGTTTACAATGAACTTTATATATGTGATGTCTTCATCCTCACAACAACTTGATGAGTAAAGGATAACATCATCCCCACCCCCATCCAATTTACAACTGAGGACCTGAGAAACAAAGTGATTTTCCAGATGTCACATATCTTATAAATGTCTGTGGTAGAATTTGAACACAGGTATTCTTAAATATAAATCTACTATGTTCTTTACCATACCATGTTGCTTTTTCAATAAACTGTATAACCATTTGGTAAATAATCAGGAGTTGACTGTAATTGTCTTTTTGTAGAAATTTTCCCATCTGCAGGTAAGAAGATGGATCCTATGAAAATTAAGAGAAAAAATTGAGATCATTTAAAACTATTTGAATTTATTACCTCTGATTTGATCTGAGCTGGGGAGTCAAATGCCTTGCTCAGGTGTGACCTGGTTATCCAAGCCTGAATGTATTAAAACTAAGGAGTTTATCATTGGATTTATTCTCCTTTTCAAGAGTCAAAGGTTAATACACATTTGAATTTCTAATATTCCTTTTTCAAATCAACAAATCATATCAAGTAACCAACATTTATTAATCTCTTAATATGTGCCAGGCAATGTGCTAAACAATGAGGGTAGAAAGATTGGCATAACAAATAAATAAAAAAATGTTCTCAAGAATCTCTGTCTAATGGGAGAGACCATATGCAAATTACTATATACAAATAAGATATACAAAGGCTAAACTGGAGAAGTCTTAGAGGGAAGGCTCTAGCATTATGGGGGATTGGGAGAAGTTTATTGCAAAAGGTAGAATTTTAGCTACATCCTTAAAGAAGCCAGAGGAACTAGGAAGTGGGGATGAAGATGGAAGGAATTCCAAGCACAGTAGTAAGATTCACAGTTGGCAGATGGAGTATAGGTATTTGAGGAACTACAAGGAGAGCAATGTTCCTGGATCATAAGGTATATGGAGGGGAAGAAGGTGTAAGAAGGCAAGCAAAGTAGGTAGGGGATAGGGTATTAAGGGCATTAAAAGCAATACCTCCCTAAATTTTTTATATTTGATCCTGGAAATTCTAGGGAGCCACTCACCATGTATTTGTGCTTCAAGTGATTTTGAATATATTGAAATAATTTTCTGTATTTGGGTAGAGTTGATATGCTTATTTGCCTATTGCTTCTGATGGCATTAATATATACTTTGGACCATTGTTGTTTCTATTTAGTGAAGCTGCTGACAATGAGCATGAATGTGACTGGGTAAACTTAAGAATGACTGGCACCGATTCCCCTACCAATCCCATTCATAGTCTGCCCTTGGGTTGGGACCTGCTTTTGTTTTTGGCAGGGCCTTGCCTATTTATGGTTCTGTGTCTTCACCTCATGGACTGCAAGATACTTTTGATTTACAAGGAAAAAAAATGCCCAACCTACCACAATTCTGATGGTTGCCTGCCAAATTGATCTATTTTCTGCTGGGCTTCCCAACAGTGTCCTTATAAATGTTTCTCTGGCTTGGAATTTTCCCACAGTCAAATAGCAGCTGGTTTGGTACTCTGCCTTTATCATCCATCCTCATATGGCTGAGTTGTCAAGACCTTGGGTTAATTCCTGGAGGACCTGTCTTGTGCTCTAGGACCTTGGGGTGAGTATCTTCCCCTCCTCTTTTTTTTCTTTAGCTTTTTCTAATTATTAGATGTGATGGTGATAAGTCCAGGTATCATGTTCATTTGGAAGGTTACAGACTTGTGAATCTATAAACATTTAATTTTTTATAGGTTTAATTCAGACCTAAATTTCTATCATGATATCTCAGTTCAAGTCATTAAGCATTTACAATGTGCCTACTGTGTACAAGGAATTGCTGTAATCTGCCATCAGGTCTTGGAAGCTTTTCCTCCCTTTTTGTCTATCTATTTTACTTTGATTATCTCAATGACAAAGGCAACACAACCCCTTTGACTACTTGTACTTCACCATCTTTCTGACTCAAGGGCCTGGGTATTGCATGTAGCCAATTTATTCTCCATTAAGAGGATCTATTCTGGAACCTCATACATGGTCTGGACTAGACTCAACCCTGAGGGACCTTTAATTGGAGAAGAAATATGATCTTTCTTTTTTTTTTAATTCTTTGACTTATTAAACTCCTACCCCATTGCTTCATGGAAAAACTGCTTAAGGCTTAGGTTTTAGGTCCCCTCAAAGTGAGGAGGATGTGATGCAGATCAGGTATGGGACAGGTATTTATTTTCTAAGGGAAAAAAAAAGCTAAATAGTACAAAAGACTCAAAGTGGGCACTGACAGAAATATTTAAAATAGAATGAAGTTAGCATGATTTCTAACCACAGTTACCCTCTCCCTGAGGCTAATATTTAAATCTCAATAGAACATAATGCATTTTAAATGATTAAACAACCAATCAATAAATGTTTATTAATTAGCTACAGTTGGCTAGGCATTGTGATAAACACTGAACAGTCTCTGCCTTCATGGAACTTATGGTCCAATGGAGAAAACAACATGCAAACAAGTATATACAAAGCAAGATATATAATGATGGTGATGAGGATGATATTGATAGCTAACATTGATGCAGTGCTTACTATGTGCCAGGCACGGTGCCAAACACTTTATTTTTTTTAACTTGAAAAAATTTATCTAATTGATTAATTTAGCCAAACACTTTACAACTATTATCTCATTTGATCCTCATAACAATCCTGGAACATTTGTTAAGTCTATTTTCAGTCATGTTGGACTCTTTGTGACCCCATTTGGGTTTTTTTTGGCAAAGCAGGCTAGATTTAAACCAGCTCCACCTGACTCCAGCCTCTTCACTCTATCCATCTAAATGGTCCAACCTTGGGAGGTAAATGCTATCACTATCTCCATTTTATATATGAGGAAACTTAACAGAGGTTAAGTGATCCTCAGGGTATCTCATCTAGTAAGTATATGAGGCTGGATTTGAACTCAGATCTTCCTAACAATTTGTCTGGCACCCTATCCACTGCACAGTCTAGAATAAATAAGAAAGAGTTAATAGAGAAAAGACCCCAGAAATAGGAACAGTCAGAGAAGACTTCCTGTAGAAGGTGACATTTCAGTTGGGACTTAAAGTAAGCAAGGGACCTTATTCTTTGGAGTATTCCAGGCATGGGGGACAGACAGAGAGAATGCCCAAAGTTGATAGATGGAGTATCTTATTTGGAACAGCCAGGAGGCCAGTGTCACTGCCTCAAGATGAGACATTTTACGTAGCAACTTGCCTTTCTCCCTCCAAGTTCATGTCTTCTGGCAAGTCAGACCAGGCTTGAACCCATTTTCTTGTTGGCGCTGTATTCCCTAGAAGCATGGGAGAAGTTGCTGCAGACTTCTCCCTGGGCTACCAGCCAGCTCTGACAAAAATGATAAGGGACCGCCAGATCTTTTGGAGGTCACCTCCAAGACTGGACAGAGCCATCCATTGAAGGATCCTTGTTTCTTCTTCTTCTTTTGTTGTATAATTTTTAAAATAATATTTTTTATCCAATTGCATGTAAAAGTAAACATGCATTTAAAATTTTTTTTGAGTTCCAAATTCTTTCCCACTTTCCCGCTCTCCCTTCCTCCCTCCCTCCCTACTCCCTGAGACAAGAGATTTTACCTATGTAGTCCTGGAAAACATTTTTCCATATTAGTCTTTGCTTTTTCATTGAATGATAGTTTTTCATTCCCCCTAGGATCAGGAAAGGGGGAAAACGAACGAGGCATCCCCAAACCCAAGGTAGGACATATACTTTATCTGTCATGGATATGACAACAAGAATGTAGCGGGGAGAAGAGTAGAACTAGCTAACTCCTTCCCCTACATGAAATGGCCTTTATATTATTAGCAGCCCTAAAGGAAGAGAGCCCCGAGGGTGGGGTAACTTCCTTTTAACTATCCACTGAGTCATTTACTTTTCCTACTCCATGGCCAAACAGGGTACTAAGTCACCACCTCCAATCACCAGCTCCCCTTAGCCCTGAACATTTTATGGAGATTGAGACCTGTTTCAGGGGATCAGTCAGTCAATAACCATCTATTTGGTGCCTATTGTGTGCAGACACTTTACCAAGTGCTGGGGATACAAAAAGAGAGAAAGAACAGCACCTTTCCTCAAGGAATTTATAATCTAACAGATGGTCTCTAGGAGTCAATTCAATTCTTGTGTTTTCTGTGGAGACCTTTGGCTATGTGTCATAGTCCCTGGAGAGGACCATTTTTATATTCATTTTCTTCATTCAAATTTAGCAAATATTTATAAAGCACCTACTAAGTCAAAAGCACTATAAAGCTCTGAAGATACAAAAACAAGACTAAGACATCTCACATGTTCTTCATTTCTGTCCAGTTCTTCATATACCAATACTGTTCATGGGATTTTCTTGGCAAAGAAACTGGAATGGCTTGCCATATCCTTCTCCAGTGGATGAAGGGAAACAGAGGTAAGTGACTTTACCAGGGTCAAACAGCTAGTGTCTGAGGTCAGATTTGAACTCAGAATTTGCCTGCCTTTAAGCCCAATGCTCCATCCAATGAGCCACCTAGCTGCCTCCAACATTTAAAGTACATGTAAATAAAGGCAAGGTACCTTGAGCAAGGAGGGGATTGCACCAACAACTGAGGGGAAGAGGATGAAGTTAGGAAGGGCCCTACAAAGACATGGAACCAAAAGTGAACTTGGAAGGGAGAGGAACATTCAGAGAGAAGGAGGTAATGAGGGAATGCCTTCCAGGTATAAGGAAGAGAGATGAAATTACCTAGATGCAAGCCAAGTATTTTAGTAGTGTTGGATCTTTGTTTCTGATTTAGAGTCGGATCCCAGTTACTTGCATTATTTTCTTTCCTGATCTACTAAAAAATGCTATTTCTGGTTGACTGTTGCAAGATGTGGCAATCACTCTCGTGACTAAATATTTATTTGCCTACTAAGAGCCTTGAGTAGTGCCATGTTGCCAGTGGGTGCTCAGTAAATATTAATTGATGGCAGCGCATGCCTGAGTGGGAGTTGTGCACTTAGGATCAGCTGAACTTTCAGAAAGTGGCAGAGAAGATAGAGAGAGAACAAAAGAAGTGGGGAGAAAATGAGACAGGGTGAATATTTGGCCAGAAAACCATTAAAGGGTTAAAGAATGGTAAATGCTAAAGGCAAGAAAAAATCGGAAAGAAGGTAGAGTGACTTCTCCTACTAGCAAAAGGCCAGGTACGCTTCTAAAAAGTGGATCCCAATGAACATGGAAAAGGAGAGGGGAAAAATGAGTACTCAGAGGAGGCCTGGAGAAAACCAAATATTGTCTTAATTGACACATTTCTATTATTATATACATATAAAGAGGATGAGTAATATGCCTTATCAGATGGGTTATTCAAACTGTCAGAACAAGAGCTGAAGTGTGAGTACTTTCTGAGTGAAACTTCTGAGGCCTCAGAGCCACTTCTGGGGAACTAGGAATAGGCTTACCCCACAAAACAGCCCACGATGTGCTTGGAGGACAACAAAGAGAGATGATTTCAGGATACCTGATGAGGATATTTCTGGATGGAAGTTTGGGATTAGAAGAGAGGCACATAGTTGTTGAGTTGTTCAGTCGTTTCTGATGCTTCCTGACCTCATGGACCACAGCTATCCATGGGATTTTCTTGTCAAGGATACTGGAGTGGTTGGTCATTTCCTTCTCCAGAGGATCCAATGGACCCTTTTGTGGGCTATTCAGAAGTTAAGAGACTTGCTCAGGGTCATTCCTCTAGGAAATGTCCTAGGTCAGATTTGAACTTGGGTCTTCCTGATTCCAGACCCAATCCTCTATCCACTGAGACATCTAGCTGCCTCCTAAGCATATAGAGTGAAGAGAATCCATCATTTAAATCAGTGATTCCCAAAGTGGGCGCCACCACCCTCTGGTGGGTGCTGCAGCGATCCAAAAAGTGGTGATGGCCACACTTTTTTTTTATTACATTCTATTCTGAGTTCAATAATAGTTTCATAATTTCCAGGGGCACTAAGTAATATTTTTTCTGGAAAGGGGGCTGTAGGCCAAAAAAGTTTGGGAACCACTAATTTAAATCAACAGTATAGCAATGGGACTCATCATTCCTAACCCAAGTTTCATATCATTTCCCCCCAGGAAAATCCATTTAAAGGGAGCTGACAGCTATGGTAGGTTGAAGACAGTTTTGTTGAAAACTGAAGTCAAGGTGGTCTTCTTCCCCTCTACCTCCCTTCTTCCTCTACTTCCCCTCACCACTCACCATTCATACTGCTGCTGGAATGTGCCCACAGATTTGGTCACATTAGGCCTTTACTCTAAAATTTTCATCAGCAACTCCTTTGCGTGGCTCATTAAAGGCTGTCCATGATATACCTCCACTTTGTGTTTCCGGTATTAGTTCATGATGTTTTCCCTCTAAATGTTTGGTGTTCCGGCCGAACCAGTATACCCAGTCCCTTACTGGAACATCTCCTACATTCCCTCAGTCACATTTCCCCAGTGCTTTGAAGGCTTTCTCCTCTTCCTTCATTACTTCTTGAATTCCTGTCCATCGTTTGAGCCCAATTCAAATTCTCTCTCTTTTATGAAGTGTTCCATGTTCCCCCTGCTGAGTAACAACTTTGAAAGAAAAAGGATTTAAGCAGATTTAAGCATTATAAAGGCCTAAAGACTATTCTGTAAACCGTGTTTAAGAATTGGAGATACAAATACAAGAAGATACAATATCTGCCCCCCAGGAAGCTCATATGCTGGTTGGGAAAATATGACATATAGGGCAGTTGGTGACTGGGAGGGAGTTTGGGTGTAGCACATCACTGGGATAGTGAGTAGAATCATAGTGCAGTCAATTGTCCCATGCTTTCATGGTAGTGTTGATTTGATGACCATTTCCTGACCAAGAGGTATGGATATGGGGGGAGGTCTGGGGAAATGGGAAAGGATGTACCTAAACACTGGCAGGGAAGATGGCAATATGCCCCATGGTGGATGGGATGGGAGGCATGATCTGGGGCTGATTATAATGGGTTGGGTGAATTTGTAGTCCCACACTCAGCTCCTACCACTCCTTCCTCTCCAGCTCATATAATATTTTATTTTACTTCTCTATAATACACTTATAATTTAATATTTTACAGGATTTGTCTGTGATGAGGTTTTTCTGTAGACTACAAGTTTCATTAGGGCAGAGATTTTTGTCTTCTCTAAACTTTATAATTCTTCTTCTCCACTCACCTGTGAATGGTAAATTGATCTGTACATAGTAGGCGCTTAATGTTCTCTGAATGAATAACTCTAGGTCTCTGTCAGAGTCTTAAACCACTTTTAAGATGTGAAGATACTAAACTGGTAAACAAAATGAGTTTAGGGTTAAGTAAAGAGGGAGGACAAAAGAGTTTGAGACCTGGGTCAGCTTGTTTCATTGGGCAAAATAGCTTCAATCTCCTCCACTCTCAGTAAAGGAGGCACGAATGGTCTGAAGACACTTTCTATGGTTCTAGTCCTAAATCTGCTGTTTCCACCAGCATCTATTTTATCCTTTGATATCCTCTCTTCCCTGTTTCTAGCACCTATGTAGTCCTGGCAATATTCAGGCTTTATAGATTGATTTTGGTTGATGTTTTAAAGAATAATCTCCTTTCTTTATATACTCTCACATTTTTTTAAAGGAGGGGGTATTCTTTAGGAAAGTATTCATGAGGAAATATAATGGGGCTGAGTGACATAAGTATCTTGTATCTGTTCAATAAAGATGATTCTTTAAAAGCCACACACATACACACACAAAATATATTTGTGTGAATGCGTCCACCACCACTGGAGAAGAAAGAGACTAGAGGTGTAAGGAGATAAGGAGGAATATTTCTAAGTTATAGGAACAGAGGTTTTATCAGCAGCTAGGCAGGAAGATAAGGCGACCCAGTCCACTCCAGTGCCTATTGGCCTTACTCTTTAGCTCTGATTCTCCCAGGAAAGAGGAAAAGGAGCTGCTGACATTTCTGCTTAAAAGAATCAATGAATCTTTGTTTCTCTGACTGTTCCTCTGACCTTATTCTGTTATAGAACAGAAAAGAACACCCCCCAAATAAAAGTGTTCAGGGTGAGGGGGGCAAGGTGCAAAGCAAAGCAAACAAGGTTTTTCCTACTTGAAATTATAGGCGAGATCACAGACCTCTGATCATCACCAGGATGTTATTATTTGGAGGTGGTTATCTTATTTGTTCCTGATTCTCATTTGGGATTCTTGCCCTGCTGTAATAAGTCACCATCTTCCCAGCTATCATTCCTGTATTGACAAGCAAATGTCATCCACATTTGATTGACGTCCATTGCTCCTGAATGCAGAAGTACGATTTAGGAATCAATGCTGCTTATTTATTTAAAGCTGCTCTTGTGTGTCTTGTGTATTCGTTGGTGGGATAACTTGTTTAATATCCACTCTGGGGACTTTTCCATTAATATTACAAATTCAGACTATTCTTTGATTTCACACTTAAAGCTGCCCATTCTTCCCCATCCCTTTTTCATTTTCTACTTCTCTCCCCCATCCCCTCAACACACATGGGAAATCTCCTATGGGCACTACATGTGTGTGTGTGTGTGTGTGTGAGAGAGAGAGAGAGAGAGAGAGAGAGAGAGAGAGAGAGAGAGAGAG
>NC_058134.1:56943449-56971239 GCF_016433145.1 Gracilinanus agilis | reverse complement strand
GAGAGAGAGAGAGAGGAGAGAGAGAGAGGAGAGAGAGAGAGAGGAGAGAGAGAGAGAGGAGAGAGAGAGGAGAGAGAGAAGAGAAAAGAGAGAGAGAGAGAGAGAGAGAGAGAGAGAGAGAGAGAGAGAGAGAGAGAGAGAGAGAGAGAGCTTTCCTAGAGACCTGTGATACCCTGCTTTGACTGAAGAATTGAATGCAGTTTACTAAATAGTTGCTTCCTTAGACACTGGAATTCTTTCAAGAAATGAAATCTGTGGGGAGGAAAAACAACAGTAGTCTGAGTCAAATGCATGTGCATGTATGTTTCATCTTTCCAGAAGCAGTGTTCAGCCTGATTTGGTCACCGTTCCCAAAGCATGGGTAAAGACAAACCTGATCCATATGTGTAAAATGTTTGGCCTTTATGGCAGGTATGAATTAGCCCCCAAGTACACTGAGTTACTTCAACTGCTAGTAAGTTTAATATGCTAACTTTCTTGCTAGAAGCAAAATTCCTTCATATTCAGAAGCCTGTCAGGAGAACAAGGTGGCTTTCAAAAGAACTTTCACTTATGCCATTTCAAAATTCTAACGGGTTGAATTTATATTTAAAATAGCATTTCACATAACACTTGAAGGGCTAATGTGAGCCAGGCCTTGGAGAAATACTGTTGGTCCAGACCTTCACCTCCATTAATCAGATGCTGCTCCAGTTAGAGAAAAAGAAGGGCAAAGACAAGGATGACCCTTTAGTCCAGGTTCAGTGACTTGGAAAGCTGCTCTGCACCTCCCCTGCAGCCCCTCTTTCCCCCCTCCCCCCAGTCAAGTAATCGAGCTGTCATCACTTAGGTCCAGCGAGGGGATTGTTCGGGATTTCACTGTTCATCCTTTTGCAGAGAAAGGAAAAAAAAAAGGGAAAAAAATCCCCACATTGTCAGAGTAATGCCAAACTCCCTATGAGTGGGATGAGTAGAGCAGATGCTGGAATGTGATGCCAAAGCGGCTCCCCTTCCTCTGTGCCTTGGGTGCCTATAAATTGCTCGGGCGCGTTTGTCAGCCTCCTCTTCTCCTGGCAGGTGGCATCGGAGCAGAATCCTGCTCTCAGTCTCTGTGTGTGTGTGCCCGGCCGAGAAGCGCTCCTCTCCTAGCTCGTGCTCGCTCCTCGCTTCCACGTCTCAGCTTTCTTCTAGTGCCTCAAAGGGTATTGGGAACAGGAGCCAAGGGGTCGCCGCCTCTGCCCGAGGCTCGAGAACTGCGTCTGCTGCTGCTTCTCCTTCCAGGCAATTGGCTCTGCACGCTCCAGGAGTTGCACGGCTGAGCTCGCGCTCCCAGCCCTGCGTGCGCCTATCTTAGAGTTGTGCTTGGGGGAAGGAGAGGGAGGGGGCACAGGCGAGAAGGATCTCCAGGAGAAGACAACGCGTCAGGAAGAGGGGGAAAGCAACTTCAGACGAAAAGTTGATTCGAACTGGCATAGTATGCAAAAAAGGGGAGAAGTCGATGACTAGCGACAGCATAAAAGTGTGAGAGGCTTCAGTGGTACCCAGGAAGCGGGCGGTTCCTCTGCCCCGCTCACCCTCTCCCTCTCGGCTGCTGCAGCGGCGGCGGCGGCAGCAGCAGAAGCTTAGCTACAGAGGCGGCAGCGGCAGCAACAGCGGCAGCAACAGCAGCAGCAGCAGGAGCAGCCACAGGTGCGAAGGGGCTAAGGGGCGCAGAGGAGGCGAGAGGGCGCCCTCGTCCCCCTCCCCCTCCCCCCCCCCGACTCTCCTCCTCCTCCCCAGCCAGCTTGGGACTTTAACTCAAGTCACCTTTCTCCCGCCCTCTCGCCCTCCCTCCCCAGCGGTAGCCACAGCAGGGAGGAGGAAGAAGAAGAGGAGGAGAAGAGCTGCCGGACGCTCGGCGGCCCAAGGGAGTTAGGGGTTCGTAGGGGGTTAGTTTTCGGCTCTGAGGAGGTCCCCGCCCAACCTTCAAAATTTTGTCCAAAAGCAGACAAGAGGATCGCCCCGCGCTGAGCCGGTTGGTGGGCAGCAGGAGGCGCCTGATCGCCGCCGGGGCCCTGGGGGTGGTGATGGTCCTGCTGCTGGTCATCCTCATCCCGGTGCTGGTGAGCTCGGCGGGGACGTCGGCACACTACGAAATGCTGGGCACCTGCCGCATGGTCTGCGACCCCTACGGGGGCACCAAAGCGCCCAGCACAGCAGCGACCCCCGACCGGGGCCTCATGCAGTCGCTGCCCACCTTCATTCAGGGCCCCAAAGGCGAAGCCGGCCGGCCGGGCAAAGCCGGCCCCCGAGGACCTCCCGGAGAGCCCGGGCCGCCGGGCCCCGTGGGGCCGCCCGGAGAGAAGGGGGAGCCGGGCCGTCAGGGCCTGCCGGGTCCCCCTGGGGCTCCGGGACTGAACGCGGCCGGAGCCATCAGCGCCGCCACCTACAGCACTGTGCCCAAGATCGCCTTCTACGCGGGCCTTAAGCGCCAGCACGAAGGCTACGAGGTCCTGAAGTTCGACGACGTAGTCACTAATCTGGGCAACCACTACGACCCGACCACGGGCAAGTTTACCTGCTCCATCCCAGGCATCTACTTCTTCACCTACCACGTCCTGATGCGCGGTGGGGATGGCACCAGCATGTGGGCTGATCTCTGCAAAAACAACCAGGTGAGGAAAGAAAGTGGGGTTGGACAGAGGTGGGACACTGAGGGCGAAGGGTGAAGGTAGAGGAGATCTGGGAAATGAAACTGGGGTGGAGTAATGGAAAAGGAAGTGGGGAAGGGGAGACATAACCAAGATTCGGGTGGGAGAGGGATGGATGGGACACTGGTTTACTGAAATTTCTAGGAGTGGGAAAAGGGTGGATCCCTCTCTTCCTCCCCCCCCGACAGCGGTTAGAACGGTGGGTCAGTTTGGAGAGAGGGCGGTCCCAGGCTGCTATGAGATAGCTCGAATCCTCCACCCCCAACCTTCGACTCCAGGAGAGGTCAGATCCAGGAGCGGGCAGGAATGCGCGAGAGAGTTCCCTGAAGGTGAAAAAGTTGGGACCTGTATCGTCTGGAAGAGAAGGGACGAATAGGGACAGGACCAACAAGACAACCTGGCTCTCTCGGGAACTTAAAGTGGGGTGGGGGACAAAGTTCCAAGTAGATGCTCGGAGAAGGGGGGCGCAGGAGAGTGAGGAGTTCCTGACCTGGTGGCCAAAGGGACCCGCGCTGCCTCCTAGAACAAAGGAAGGGAGAGGACTCTGAAGTGTGAAAAATTAGAACCCCTACTTCGGTAAGTGGGAGGAGAAAGAACAAGACGGGGGATGTTTCCAGGATGTCCCAGTAGAAAGACCAGAATGCCCGTGGGGGACTCGTGTGGGCAACACGACACCCGCACCGCACGGGCCTGCGCGGATGCGCACGGAGTAGCACGATTTGCGCTAAATTGCTTCGCCCAGTTTCTGCCCTGGGCTTCAAAGACGAAACTTCGTACCCTCCTAGTCTTCTGCCCTGGCCCTGGGCGCCGAGGTCATTTGAGTGTAGGCCCCCCCCACCCCACCCCCCCAAGCGTGACTGCGTTAAGGGTGGGAGTAGAAGAGCCCAGGGAGACGTAGCGGCCTTCTCCACTCGGAGAAGTAAAAGAGCCTTCCGGGAATTGGGTTCGCGTTTAACTCGGGAGAACCGTCCTGCTCCTAGCGCCTCTCACTCTTACTCCAGCAGCGAGCTGCTGCAGAAACGGAAATCACGCTCCGTTCTGTGTTTGGAGACAGAACAATGCTGTAATCCTCTCTTCAAAGAGGCTCTAAGGAAAGCCTCTCTACTGCGCTTTTAAAATACGCGCCCGCCTCCCTCCCTCCGAACCAACTCACTCATTCACTGGCTTTGCAACACCTTGCTAGGCGGCTTGTTTTGAGAAGAGTCGGGATGTTAATTGGGTGGCAATTAACGGGAATCCTCTACTTCCCTCCCTAGGTTAACTGTTCTGGCAGGGGTTGGATATCACCACTTACTCAAATACGGAAATCAGGGCTTCAGGTCACTCTTCCTCCTCTTTCCCCAACCACCAAAGGCCTTTCCTGGCTTAACTCCCAGGTCGGCTCCATCAAAACAGAGGCCAGATGATAGCTGCCTGAGAAGGGTCTTCCAAAAGGGAAGAGAGCTTGGGACCTCCACAAAACCAGACCGTAGATTCTCCACAAAAAGGACAAAGGCCTTTTTTTTCCCCTTTAAGGGGCCTTCAGGGCCCAAGGAATAGAAAAGAGGCAAACTGCCACCAGGAGGCACTGACAGGGATGTATTATTACACTTATTATGAATGAAGATAATATTCAAATAAATAGAATTCTTCTCTGATTTCCTGATAGTTATAGATCCGTGGCTGAAGGCAATATGAATCACGTAAGAAATTAGGTCATTTGGGGTGTCACGATACCCTGAAAGATATATTTACATTTATAGACGACCAATCCCTAGGCTTTTTTTTTTTTTTCTCCAGCACTGCACTTACCTCTTTAATGGAGATAAGTGATAGACAGCATAAGTGGAGGAAACGGGAAACAGGGGGGAAAACCATTAAAACATTACTGCATTTTTAGTTTAAAATTTTTTACTTCTCAAAATCCATAGAACATAACCAACATGGATGTGCAAGTTTCAGTTCTATGGACACAAATTAAGTTTTAAGAAAGTATATGCAATGGACTGATTATTCATTGATGTAATAAGCTTCCAATTTTATTACAAAATATTTTTAAAAATCACTTTTTAGAGATCTGGGCAGTAGAATAGAAAGCAGAGGAATATTCCATTTCAAACAGTTGAAATTTTGATCCCCAACCTACTCAGCCTGTGTATATTATGTGATTTCATTAAAACCTTTCTTCCAAAGGCTAATTACTTCGGTATTTTTAATTATTGTATTGGTAGAGTTTCACATGCAGAGACCTCCTTGGTTTATAAGTTCTACAGTGATCAAAACGAGAAGGTAGCAGATAGCCAAGCTTTGTGCCTGTAGATGTGTAAAATGTGTAATGTTTTAAATCATTTAGATAACTTAATTCTGCCAGATGTATGCAACAGGTAATTCAAAAAAAAATCCATATGGTATTAAGCAGTAGATTTAGAGATAAGACTCTTCTGGCTCTGAAATAATGGATCCTGTTGTAAGGTCCAGTCTGCTGGCAGAAACTGTGATGAGAATCCCACAAAAGAATTCTTCCTTCATTCCCCCACCCCTCCCCAATTATACAGCATTCTGATCATTTCTTGGAACCATTTTCCATCTTCCCCTGCCTTCCTCCCCCCCACCCCCTTCCTGGCTTAATTTGTGTCCATAGAAGTGAAACTTATGCATCCATGTCAGTGTTACATTTTATGGATTAAAGAGAGACAAAAATTTTTTCAAACAAAAACTGCAATATGCTCTCGGATAGGGAGGAATGCCACTGTATCATAACCATGTGAGAGCCATTTCATTTATGCTCTGTGTTGAATGCAGGATCACAGATGGAAACATCAAAGGCCAGTAAATTAATCTGATATGCCACTTACCCTTTTGTTTATGGTTCCTCAGAAGTACTATGAAAATGAAATGATGAGGACTTCAGTAGCAATTAATTAAATTAGTAAATGTCTGCCATAAATATAGTCTCTAATGATAAACCTTTAATAATAAGATAATGATACTAAAAAAATATTCTTTCTGTCTTACTTTGATAAACTTACCCCTAAGAGAGATATGGCTCCCCCCCCCCTCACCATGAAAGCTTAAATTAATTTTTATGCTTTGTCTCTTTTGTTGCTTATGATAGGGTAAGGCCAAAATTATTCAAAGTAAAAATTAAAAAAAATCAATCCCTGATATACCTGCATGAAGCAGGA
Organism: Gracilinanus agilis; assembly: GCF_016433145.1. Classification (NCBI taxonomy): domain Eukaryota; kingdom Metazoa; phylum Chordata; class Mammalia; order Didelphimorphia; family Didelphidae; genus Gracilinanus; species Gracilinanus agilis. The sequence continues at coordinate 56,965,406 of NC_058134.1, read as the reverse complement.
ATTAAACAGGAAACATGCTTAAGAGAAAACATTATTATTCTATTGAAAGTATCATTTCTGCTTTTAAAACCAAAATAAACTAGCCAGTGAAAGAAGAAAAAGATGAAAAAAAAAGACAATTTAATAATACAGATTTTTTTTTAGAATTTCCTTAAATATCTGATCTTATTTTTAAGATAAATCCTCTAGTGGGTAGACAGTTATTGGTGTGATTACTGTTGTATATTTGTTATCTTTTTATGGACTTGGGAAAATACTGGAAGATAAAAGCAAATTCTGAGGCAACCTATAATACAGAAAAGATGGTGGAATACATTCAGGGATATACTAGTGATAGTGGGTTCAAGAAAGCATCACATTTCCAGAGAAAACATCCAAATCAGTGTACATTTAGGAATTCAAAATCATCTTCAGGGTGAATATATTTCCCTTAATAGTCCAAGAGCTTCAAGAATTGCTGAAGTCACAGAGCTGGCTCCGAAGTGTTTGCAGTTTCCAGGTCCCATTATACCTTTACAATACGATGAGGTGGGCAGGCATATTCAATTATAACAAGTATACTAGAGAATGATAATTGTTTAATTTGGAAGGGCTTCTGGCAGAGTATTTTAAAATCTTCAGGGATTCTTCTCAGACATTAAAAAGAAATTGCACTGGCTTTCCCAAACAAAGAAAGGGAAAACTGTAAGGGCAAAAATGCTGGAATGCGGGATCAAACTAATGTATTTATGGGGTTTTGTGGGGATACACAACTGAATATAAATTGCTTTATATCTTAAGGACTGTCACCTATAAATCATATCATTTTAATAGAGAGAATGATTCTTAGCCCTGAAATGCCCTTCTCGAGGAAGCCCTTAATATTTAAACCACTAAGCTGCAAAATAGACTTAAGGCTCAAATACAAAATGTTATATAAATTCTATTTACAGCTATTAATTATATACTGGATTGCTAACCACATGGATGGATTTTTTTTCTATCTAGTAGTGCAAAGAATTATTCTGGGATTGATTTGTCACCACCCTTTGAAACCCAGGCTTATTGGTTTTTGTTTTGTTTTGAATATTTATTCCACATAGCAATATCGTATGGATAGGGGGTTTTCTTAGGACTTATGACTAGATGGAGCTAATGACTCCAGGTGATCACATTCTTCTAAGCTGGTAATTAATTCCCAGGAAATGTTCTGTGGTTCAATTATTATTATTTAATAGTCAAAGCAGATCATCTGACTCAGTTGGTGTATACATTTGAGTTAATATTCCCAAGTATAGTCACATGGTATATTGCCATCATCATCAAAATATAAGTGGAAGTTCCCATTGTGTTAAATTGTTCTACTGCCTATAAGCTCTTCTTACCCTTTGGTATATGATACCTAGAAAGATTTCTCCCTGCCATCCCCCTTCCTTACTCAGATTACTTTTTGAGGTCAGGAATGTCAAAGAGGTTTCTCCTCTTTTAACATTTCAGCATTAATGTGGCATCATCCTACATGAAAATTTAAATGTTAAAATCTATCATTTAAACTTTGAAGGAAAGGCAAGGAAATTCCATTTCTGGCCCCTCCTCCTCCAGTTTGCCAAATGACCAAAGTCCAGCATATTATCCACCAAGTCATCTAGTATTGCCTAGTAGAGGCTCGCCTGGGCGTTCCATCACCGGCTCCTTTACTTGGGGCGGGGGGACTATTCTCGGATGTGGTAACTGGTCACAAAGAGGAAGGTGCTTTACTCAAATAAATCACCTACCAATATGCTTGCTGAAATACTTTACAAGGCAGAACCAAAGCAGAGCTAAATGAATCTGAAGCCTAATCGGAGTTGTAGATGCGACAGAATGCTCATATCACTTGATGTGATGGGCAATTTGACTGTTTGCAAATGCCTATCAACTCCCTAATGAGATCACAGACCCAATTCATGAGCAGCTTACATGCTGAAAACCAAAAGGAAATGACACGTTTCCAGCCATCAAATCCTAAAAGTACATTCAATTAGAGAATTCACATTCCAAGCAATGTGGAACTCCTAAATAATGGGAATTTAGCTCCTTTTGTATCTTTTCCGTTATGCTCAGGTTAATTAATTGATTTAAAGGGACATATCAGCATTGCCTGAGTAAAAAGATAAATATATAGAAACAGAAACTCCAGATGAACTTAGTTTGCCTAATCGAAGGTGTTCAATGAGCCTGGTTTCCAAAGAGTCGTGACTGGCAGGAACTTTTCTGATCCAGGTGATGCAATAGAAAGCTGGCCTTGGATGAGATGAAGGAAGACCCAAGGTCACATCCTGCCTCTGACACTTCAATAGCTATATGACTCTCCTTAGGTCACAAAGTCTCACTTGAGTTTTAGTTTGACTGTAAAATAAGGAATAATAATAGCCCCTGCCTAGAGAGATAATATATGTCAGACACTTTGAAAATCTTAAAGTGCTATATCATCCTCATCCTCATCCTCATCCTCATCCTCATCTCAGGTTCTTGTAAACTGTAAGCCCATACTATAGATTTCCTTTTTTTATGTTTGGAAGGTTCTAAGGACCTAACAGATTTATTAGTTTTCATTAGTTTAAAAAATCATCAAGATCTGCTCAGGCCATTCAGAATATATTTATTTGCCATAAGGTTTGCTTAAAGACAGTATCTTTATGATTATTTTTAAAAATCCAAGCAGTTCCTTGGGTCTCTTTTTTTGGACCACAAATCCTACAGAATTTCCTACTAAGGCAAAGCAACAAACATTCATTAAAAGCTAGGTGCCACGCATTGTGCTAAGTTCCAAAAGTGAGGACTAAATGCAGGTATAAAGATGCTCAGATTCTTCTGGCTCCTTGCCACGCTGCCTAGTTAGCAGGGATTTAAATCAAAGCGCAAGAAATTGTTTGTTTTTTCTTCCAGAAGAGATGCTGGATGGGTGAATGGAGTTAGGTCAGGAGGAGAGTTTTTTGAAGGAGGGGGAAAACTGTTTTTGAGTTGTTTCAAGTAATAAATGTCATGCTGGTGATGATAACTAGCAGTTAAAACTGACAAGGAAGCTGAATAGAACCTCAGCGAAAGGCTGCCCTCAAGATCTGTGCAACAGGACTGAGAGAGAATGGAAACCATGGTGTAATGATATCATTCTTTTTCCAGTAACAAATAGCTGTAGACCAAATGGCCCAATTTCCGTGCTATGAAGGATCCCATTAGAGAAAGGATGAAGTCCACAGTTCTCGCTGAAGTCCAGGTCCTAAGTTTTGAACAATCATTTTAATTCCATGTCTATTTTACATAGGTCCGTGCTAGTGCGATTGCTCAGGATGCCGATCAGAATTACGACTATGCCAGTAACAGTGTGGTTCTTCACTTGGAACCAGGAGATGAAGTCTACATAAAATTAGATGGAGGAAAAGCACATGGAGGAAACAACAACAAATATAGCACGTTTTCTGGATTTATTATTTACGCGGACTGATCATTCAGAAACTAAGCGTACTTCTTCTGAATCTGAGCACTGGATCCATAAAGGCTCATGCCTGTGAATCAAGCATCCCAGTGGATACCAACAGTGGGGCACCTCAATAGTGTGTGTGTTGGGGGGAGGGGGGGAAATCAAATGCTACCTGACTCACATCTGTACAACTCAGAAAAAAAACAAACCCATATGTTAAAAAAAAATTAAAAGCAAGATAACGCAGATGTGTGATCCACTACCGCCGCCAAAGCAAATACTCCTTAATGTTAGTGTCCGTGTGAATGAAGTCCTATAGAGATCACAACTTTTTATAGAAAAGTCTACTACACTGAATTATTTCTTCAATATATATGATACTTTGGTGTATTATGATATTGCTGCTTTTATCCATATGTCAGCTTTGGTTCTTGTGAGTTTACCTGCTAATTATGATAACTGGAGGCTGCTTAGAGTGGGGTGAGGGATGCTTTTACACGAAAAAGAAAGGTTTGAGGGAAAACATTGTTTCTTTCCAAAGAGATTGTTTGCCTTGTACTTTTGTTACTTTTACACCTAAACCTAGGAATGATTCAGCTTTAAGCCTTAACCTGGAATGTTCTAGATCTTGTGGGAAGTAATTCTCAAACCTTGTATTATTGCCACATAGTTTCATTTGTGTTAATTTGGTTTCTTCCTCCCTCTAATGATGATTTTTAGAAACAGATATAGAGTGTGACATTGAATCGTCCTGTATATGTGCTAAGAAACATGTATAAGTATCTACAGTGTTTAGATAGCTTCATAATTGTTCATTTTGTCGATATAGATATTGAGTCCATATTTGAAAAAACAACCAACCAACATTACACTTTCTTCAAAAGGCAAAAAGCATTCCTTCTTCAGTATAAATCCAGATAGCAGCCCTGTTCCCCATCCTCACCCCTAATGCCGTGGGCTGGAACAAAAGATTTTTGATGCACAAAGGCTTAATTTGAGCCACTGCATGAATTACCAAGGGGCCAGACTGTAATGCCTTCAAACCCTTACTACAAGTTTGTAGCCTGAGGTGGTTTCAAAATTAACAGAGAGACATATTATCAATACAACAAGATGTATATATTTTATATACAATATATATTATATATAATATGCACATTATATATAATGTATATATAGATTATATGTGGCTTAGGCACAGTGGCTATAGAGCTTAGAGAACTACATTTTTAAAAAAATATACTCTATATGGTATTTGAATTATTTTGATTGTCAAAAATATATGAAGTACCAAAATAACAGATTTAGTGAAAATGGCTCCTGTTAAGAATTTTTAAGAGCATATTATTTTGTCTCAGTCGAAGATGGCCTGGAGCATGTTTTCCCTCTTATTGGACCACTCCTCCTCCTCTCTTATTCAAACCAAGAGTTTCTTCTCCAGATGGTGGTAGACTATTAACATTAGGCTTGCAGGAACAAAGTGGCTTCTCCTTCAGTGCTGATATATTACTTGTATCGGAGCTATCAATTTGTCCTTGTTTCAGAGGTGGCCTGAAACTGACACTAATGTGGATTTTGAGAGCAGAAAGTGGCCCAAATCCAGCCTCTCTGGTTAACACATACTGCCAAAAGCCATCTCTTTAATCTACTGAGTGAAAGATACAGACTATGCGTTGTCATACGCTGAACTGTCAAACAACTTCTCCCATAATGATGAAAAATCTATTCCTTGCTATTTGCCTTTGAAGATTCTTTGACAAATAGCTTTTAGAACCAGAAATTTAAAAATATTTAGCTTGCTGAAGGAATTCTATGAGTCCTTTTTGGCTTTTTTTTTTTAAGAAACTAGTTTGTCCCTTTGGCTTGTCCCTTTTGGGACGGTTCCATTCCAAGTCCGTGGGTCATCACCACGCTCGTTTTCAGTAAACCCCTAATGTGGCCTAGCCAAGATCTCAAAAAAAAGCAGTATGTTGTTCATCAATATATTTATTTATAGTTACTGTTTTCCCCAGCAACATGCTCCAGTCTGACTAAATACTATGATTCATTGGATGGAAAGCATGAAGATAATCATTGATATAATGATTGATCCTGACTGGCCTTCCTAATTCTAAGCTATTTCATCAAGAGATTAAAATGGACTTCTCTTCTACGTAAGGGTCTTTCACAGTTGTGAATATGTATATTTACTACAGAGTAAAGTGGAAGCAAGGTTTGGTGAAGCTTTGTGTGTATCAACTAGAAGAGTAAACATTTCAAGCAAAAGATTTATTTTTAGGAGTGGAGCCCATTAAGGGGTTAAAAAAAAGACTTTATTCCACGAGAAAAAAAATACAGAGCTGGGTACCAAGCTCTCAAAATCAAGACTGTCATTTCTAATAGATATGACCTTTTCTTCAGATAAATAAGCATTGCTTACCCCTGCTTAGGTCCAGAGAAAAATACTCAAATAAAAGGTACACAAAAGAAATGGGAAAACATATAAGGCAAACATTTCTTTCTTCTTATTTTTTTTGCATCATATCTTACAAACCAATTAAATTGTGGCCTTTGTTATACATGTAACTATGATGATTCATTAAACTATATTATGTAATATATTTCAACTTTTATTATTGCATTTTTATAATTCAGAACGAATGTCCATGTGGCTCACGCTTACACGTTTCCAAAAGCATGAGAACAAAATTGAGAACAAAAGAGTAGTGAGGAGAGGGGGCCAATTTTATTGTTTGTATATATGGAAGAGAGAGAGAACACACATTGGGTATTTCATTTAAAAATATTTTTCAACATTTGTGAATTGGTACTTATGTGACAGTATCTTTTGAAGAAAAAAAAAACTTCCAATCTCAAGTTCAATTGCTACAGAAGCTACTTTATAGTGCCATATTATTCATTAAGCATTAATTAAAGAACAGCAGGATAATTAGTAGGATCATCAATATTACAAGAAAGCTCAAATTGCTCCAGAGGGGGGTAATTTAACAGGAAACAGTTTAAATTTTCTCAAGTAGTGCAGCTGATGAATCTTCAAAAGAGTCCAATTATTCTGTAGGTATAGGATTAAAATCATTGTTGGGGAACAGGTATTTCTCTATTTTTTTTAATTTAAAGGGAAACCAATATTAGAGGCCACCAGATTCAGAGATAAGGCAAATTTCTCATTACTCTAATAGAAAGAAAGATTATTAGCCCTGTGGGGTTCTGGCTGACTTCCCACAGATTTACCCCAGCCACCTCGCTTCCCAGAATGATTGGTTTTAAAGTTACCAGGGCTTTCAAATCGTTTGATTTTTCTCTGTTAAGTTTCATCTGAGAGATTCATTATTGATTTTATTATTTGAAAGTTAGCCATCGTTGAGGGTTCACTGCTAGTATCTTCCTAATTGCATCCTTAGATATGCCTCTAGTTAACATCTTCGGAACTATATTGTTGAAGATATGGGAATAGCCATGACCTCCGTATTTCATCAACCGATGTTTAGTATGTATGTCATGAGCAATCAAAAGTTGGTCTTCATGGCCTTCATTCAACAGTAGCCGAATCCTGCAAAAATATTAACATATTACTTGGCATTTGTCTAGCATTCTGTATTTTCTGGGTGCTTTCGAACTATTTTTATTCATGAATCTTATTTTGCTTACAGTAAAGGATAGTGTCTTCTGCTGTCGCTCTCGTAAGAGATCCTTAATAAGTATTTTTCGGTGAGGATGATATTGCTGAATTCTGGTAGAGACATCTGGATTCAGAGCACATAAATGGATCATTCTTGCCTCAGCTATTTATGGCATAATGTGCCAAAACCTGCCTGAGGGCTTGCCTCTGCTAGGTGATGCTGTCTTGAGTGACCACTTTAGCATACCACCAGTGATATTTTGATCTGGCTTTACATTCAGGTCACCTCTCTCTAAGGTTTGTTCCTTCCCAAATTTCAGTGATCTCTCTGTTCCCTCTCTCATTCCCCTGCATTTAAAACCAATGCATGCTAAGAAGTGGGGTGAACCAGACTGTTCATGCTTCACATAACAAAACAAGAGGAATGTTTATTAAAGCAAAAACTGGGTGGCATTCTGAGAAGCCTTTAGAGTAAACAGGACGGGCAAGTTAGTAGCTTTAAAAATGGAAGGCGAATCTATCTTTCCCTGGTGTGCACAGGGAGTCTGAGTATTGCACACTCTTTGAAGTCGATGAGAATTCTGATTTAGTGGAACTCTTTGGGGGTAGGGCTAAATTGGCCCAGAAAAATTTATGATATCTTCCCTCGGCCTCAACAAAATTTCTGAAATAATTAATAGCTTCTTTAATATTTTATAGATGGATGAATGAACAATAGCTTTCCAACTATATAGCTCTAAAAATGATCTGAGAGATTCTACCCACTCTGCTTACTAGGATTGTCCCTTTTTGAATGGCTTGACTTCGGGCAACTGCCAAGTGGCTGTGTCCGCAGGTTGGACAATCCCTGCCATGGCCGAAGGAGTGTATTTGATGTCATTAGACTTCAGTTTGGAAACAATGCATGGCTGATGGGTTGCTTTGTATTGCTATATGAATGCCTAGCTAGCAGAAGGGAACAAAAGATGACTAGCAATTTTATTTTAGGGTTTTCAAATGATCTCCTGATGCCCTTAGCTTTGGTGGGAAGATTAGTTGGCATTCTAGCACATTAATCATATTTAATAACCACTTTAGTGCAAAATAAGGGATGGGGCACCACTACTAGCAGTTCAAAAAGATATGATCTGTGAACTCTGGCAGTGTAGTTTATATGACAAATTTGCATTTGTAGAGAAAATTCTTCATTTGCTGGCCCACCAAATGTTCAGGCAAATTCCAGATAGTCCGAGGAAACCGGAAAGCCATGCCCCAGCAAGTGATTGACAATGTACGTATACATGGATTTTATCACTCTAGAGCTAGATGGGACTTCAGAGATCATTGAGTTCAACTCCCTCTTTTATAGATGGGAAAATGACACTCACAGAGGTTAAGTGACTAGTCTTAGGTCACAAAGGTAGGAAGTGGTGGAGCTGGGATTTGAACCCAGGTCCCCTTGCTCTGAGTTCAGTTTCCTTTCCTTTGCAAAATGTAGCCAAATTTTATTTTTCTCATACGTGTCCTAGCTAACCTGTTGAAACCCTTTTCCAAATTAGTACAACTTAGTCCTCTGGAAGTTCTGGGGAGAATAGCCTTTAAAGAGATTTGTCTGTCTGGAAAATTTATAAGGTTTTATGAAAAAGGAGAATTTGGCTGTCTTTCTCTGTGTCTCTGTTCCTGTCTCTTTATCTGTCTCTCTGTCTCTCTCTACATCTACATTCACATAAACACAATCCACATCAGTGGAAGATATTCCCATGCCAAAATAAATCACACATTTTCCCCCTTATTGACACATTAACATACATAACTAAAGTTCTATTCAGTGGCTGTCAAAAAGTAAAATAAAATTAAAAACAAACAACTGGGATTATGAAGTCCTATTTTTTTTGCCTTAGGTTTTTTTTGGGGGATACCTCATACTTTTGCCATGTCTTTTCTGTTATCTGTGGAAATGGGGGAAATAATGCCCATTTACTATACACGGCTGTTATAAGGCTAGTTAATGATGGCAAAGTGACTTGGGTCATTCCTTGAAAGTACAGAAAAGCCACGAAATAACAAAATTGTGAAGTAAAAGAGAATATGGAAATATCTCATGTAAGGTGCGGTATTTTTCTAAATAGATGCAGGGCTCAATTTGTACCGTCTGATTTATTAAGTTGAGATACTAGAGACTCATCATCTCATGTGCTGCTTCCATAGGAAAGACACCAATGCATCTTTCCTAGAACAACCCATTTCCAACTGAAGACAGCAGCTTGGTTTTTAGTCACATAAAGCAGAAGAGCTTCCTGTTCCCTAGGCCATTTTGTGGAATGAACAGGTCTGGCAGAGATGCCGCCCGGAGGAAGGAACTACCATAGATGAGGCTAAAAAAAATTACAGTAATTATGGAGAGACAAATTAGTTACTAATTTGCAAACAAATATTAGAGAGAGACTCCAAGTGTGAAAAGCCAGTGATATAATAAGATTTGAGAAATGGAGCATAAGATTGAAAACAGGTGTTAGGCACAGCACATTTCTGGGGAAGAAAACCAGAGCCCAAGGCCACTGGTGCCCAGGCTTTAAAATTAGTTTGGACCAGACTATTAACTGTGGATTAGTGATGGAAATCAGGAACCGAAGGAACTGAAAATGCTGAGATGGAAGGCAGTTATATAATGGACACAGACTAAAATGCCAAAATACGTCATTCTAATGATTTAACCGAGAGCTCCAGTTGGATAGGGCAGCCCAAAGCAAGGCTTGAATTTTAGGTAACTATAAGGGGGGTAGAGATAAATCACTTAAAAGGTGTGGTGGTGATTTTTGTTGCATCTAAGGTACATTCAGAATAAATTCCTTTAGCTTCTTGACATCAAACAAAATTTTTTACCAGGTTTAATGTCTGCAACCTGCTGGCTTAGAGAAGGAATCATGGGGGAATTTTGGCTCATCTCCTAATACCTCCAGATGGACTCCCTCTAGAAATCACTTTGTGGCCATACTTGAAGCTTTGAGGGTGCTTGCTTCAAGGTGCGAGGATGAAGAGAAGACCCACAGCTACTAAAGGGCTTGGGGAAAAGGGAAGCTAATGGACAAGAAATTAACCAGCTTGAAAGTCACTGTCCAGGTCAACTTATATATCCCTCATAATACTGACGTCTTAGACTACTTATATTGTGGACTAAGGACTTCAGAGCTTTAGAATATTTGACAGGAATGCTTAGAGAAAAAGAATGTTCATCCCATTGTCTGAGATCTGATTGATGTGAAGAATCATCAATTCAAAACCAACCAACAGATATAATATTTTTACACAATTATATGTTGTACATATATACACAATTAAATGAAACAATTGATTTGATATTTGATACTATTCATTTTACTTGTCAAAGAAAACAAACGATTGCCCTTGGAAGACAAAACCTAGTTCTTGCTATACCATTAGGATAGGTCTAGACTCATTAGTTCATAATTATAAAATACAAATTGAATGCACTGAGAACAAAATTAAGTTTAACACAGTTTGTTGTCTGGTTCCAATAGAGAGAGCCATGTCCTGGGTTAACAAAATCAGCCCAGGTGTGGTCCCCATATGCTCCAATGCAATGGAATTTTCCTGCCTTATAGAAAAAAAACATCTATGATCCTTCCAGATCTGATAAATCCACTTGGAACAAGGGCAATATTGAGCGGGCAGCCTCATGGAAGTGATCTTTTTTCCATGGGAAGCACTGGGAAAGAGAAGGATTCAGAATCAGAGGATCTGTGTTCAAATCCTGGCTCTGTCATTTGCTACCTGTGTAACTTTTGTCAAGTCACAACTCTCTGAACCTCAGTTTCCTCATCATAAAATAATATATATTAACTAAATGACCTCTAAATCGCTGATTTTATGATATTCTACTTCCCAGCCAATACACGCACACACACACACACACACACACACACACACACACACACACACACACACTATAGCCATATCTCCTTTTTTATCTCTGAATTTAAGGCAGAAATATAAAAAGACTTTGGTCCAAGACCCACCCACTCTCTTTTCCTTTTCAAACTGAGAGTGTTAGCAAGAACTAGGTCTCTGTTCACCCCTGTGCTAGTCTTATGTATGTAAGTAATTTCTTTTCAGTTCAGACTAGGCAATGTACGAGTTTGCAGTGTCCTTCTATTAAGGAACTAGGTATGATCCTCAACTATTTATTGTTGCTAACTTCCCCATATCCAACATGTTGTCAAATCACCTCCATTCTACCATCGCAATATCTTTTTTTAAATTTTTTATTCTATTCTATTCTATTTTATTTTATTTAAACCCTTAACTTCTGTGTATTGGCTCCTTGGTGGAAGAGTGGTAAGGGTGGGCAATGAGGGCCAAGTGACTTGCCCAGGGTCACATAGCTGGGAAGTGTCTGAGGCCAGATTTGAACCTAAAACCTCCCGTCTCTAGGCCTGACTCTCAATCCACTGAGCTACCCAGCTGCCCCTGCAATATCTTTTTTCTATGCCTTCTTCATTTTTTTATGATGCCACCACTGTGATGCAAGCTCTCATCACCCCACCCCATCCCCCATCATCTAAGAAACTCTAGTGGCTCCATATTAACTCCAGCATCAAATAAAAAAAGCATCTCTTTGGCTCCTTCATAACCTGGTCACTTCCTATCTTTCTATTTTCCCATACTTAAGTATTCCTCTACTCCGTCTATTCCTTAGTCCCATGACACTGTACTTTTTTTTTAAACCCTTGCCTTCCATCTTAGAATGGCTACTAAAGACTGGTTCCAAGGCAGAAGAGCAGTAAGGGCAGGCAATTGGGGTTAAGTGACTTGCTCAGGGTCGCATAGCTAGAAAGTATCTGAGGCCACCTTTGAACCCAGGTCCTCCTGTCTCCAGCCCTGACTCTCCATCCACTGAGCCACCTAGCTGCCCCCGACATTGTTCTCTTTGCTGTTCCTTATATAAGACATTCCATGTCTAGACTGAATCCATTTTCATTGGCTGTTATCCATGCCTGGAGTGTTCTCCCTCCTTATTTCATGTTTCAGTTTCTCTGGCTTCTTTCAAATCTCATTTAAAATCTCATTTTCTTCAAGAAGCCTTTCCCAAAACCTTTTAATGCTAATGCCTTCCTTCTGAGATTATCTTCAACTTATCCTGTATCTTATCTTATTTGCACACAGTTCTTGAGCATTGTCTCTCTTCCCCTTAGACAAGTGATGGCGAACCTTTTAGAGATGGAGTGCCATGCCATTCCCCTGCCCCCAAGTGTTGGGGGCACCCCGCCGCTCCCCCTTACCTCACACAGGGGAGGGAAGAAGCGCTCTCTTTGGGCTGCTGGGTGGAGGGGCAGATGATGTGAAAAAATGTCTTCAGGCACAATGGAGAGGGGGAAGGGAGCAGCTTTGCCCAAGTCCCTCTGCCTTTCTAATAATGAACTCTGGGTAGGGGGAGGGTGTCCATGTGCCCACAGAAAGTGCTCTGTGTGCCATCTTTGACACCCATGCCATAGGTTTGGCATCGCTGCCTTAGACTGTAAGCTCCTTCAGAATAAGGGCTCTTTTTTTGTCTTTCTTTAATTCTCTAATGTTTTGTACTGTCTATAATCTGCCCACCTCCTGCACGAAAGAGATGCTTAATAAATGCTTGTTAACTTGTCTTGACATGACTTGTTTTTACTTTATTTTTTGGCAAATGTTTGGAGGAAGGATTTTGTATTCTTTTCTAAATTGTATCTCATCTTAAGAAATGCTTTTAATAAAGCATAAAAGCTTGTCTCATGGTGAGTTATGATACTGAATCTATCCCATAAAAAAAAAAAGATAAGTTAGTCTACTTCAATCTTAGTGGTAAAGATTAAAAGTGCTGGTTGGATGAACTAAGAAAAGAAGCTCCATTTTGATGTCCTTTTCCACTGTGGTCATGGGACGTTCTCTCTTATAAATCAACAAGTATTTATTAGGTACCAACTCTATCCTAAGAGCTAGGGTTACAAGATCAAAGGATGAAGTTATCTCAGCTTGCAAGAAGCTTGCATTATATCAGGAGAATAATATTGCACGCACATACACAGACATATATACACATGCAAAATAAATATAAGGCAAATAAATAAATAAAAAGTAGCTTGGGAGGGAAGTCACTAACATTTGTGGAGATCAGGAAAGGCTTCCTTTAGAAGGTGTCAGTTTTGATGTCTTAAAGGAGGAGAGGGATTTCGTGTAGAAAGGAAGGAATGCATTCCTTATATAGGGGACAGCGACATAGAGAAAAGATGGAGTGTTGTGTGTGAGGAAGAGAGAATATCCGTTTTGTTGAACCATAGAGTGGAGAATGGAGAGTAATACACAATAAGAATGGATATATAAGTTGTGTCCAGGTGAAAGGTTTTAAAAGCCAATCAGAATTGTTTATATTTTGTTCTAGAAGCAATAGGGAGCCACTGGAGTTTTGTGACGAGAGCAGTCATGTGGACAGATCAACACTTAATGAAAATCACTGACTCCGGGTGGAGGATAGGTTTGGAAGAGGAAGAAGCCTGAGTACAAGGAAACTAATCGGGAGGCAACTGAAGTTGTTTAGGTGAGAGGTGGTAAGTGTCTGAATTAAGTAATAGCTGTGTGAGCAAAGAGAAGGGTCAGATGCAAGTGATGACAGTGGTAAAAACTGTAATATTTGGCAACTGACTGGATGTGTGCAGTGAGCGATAGCAAGGACTCAAAGATAATAGAAAGGCTACAAACATGGGAGATTAGGAAAAAAGGTGGTGTCTTAGATATAAATGGAAACATTTGGAAAGATGGATTTTCTAAGAAGTTACTCACTTCCAATGATTGAAAAGCCATTATTTTAAGAAATCATTTTTTTGGGAAGAGAGTCCAAACGTGATTTCATCAATATGGGGAACTCTTAGTGTGAAATTCCTATCCATCAATTCAAATAAGCAACTCTTCCATAACTTTTGGACTTAGTGTTGACTGGGGGCAATAAGAGATGAAGTAACTTAGCCTTAGTTACCCAGATAATATGTATGAGAGGCTGGATTTGAACAAGTCTTCCTGACTGCAATTCACTCATAAAACACTAGAAAAATTGTTCTTCTCTATAAGTGTTTCCATGCACCTATTGTTTAATTAATCAGGAGCCCATAATGAGATGTTTGTAATAACTAAAATGGCTTATTAAATGAGATAATTGTAGCCAATTATATTTTATTTACCTTTTTATTCGTTTGTTGTCATCAGGCATGTCAATATCTGGGTCCAGTTGGTAGTTGAGCAGGACTGTTCCAAAGAGGTCATATTCTAAATAACATCCAAGTGCAGCAAATTCTAATAGCTCCTTTTTATCAAATATTGTCCTAAAAGCAATGAGATAGAAATGATATCATTGTCAATCTTTTTTTTTCATATATAAGAAGTTGGACTAAATAGTCTTTAACTACTACTAACCATGTCATTTCCCCTATTCAACAAACACCAGTGGTTTCCTGCCCTCTCTAGGATCAAATACAACATCCTACTTGGCAATTAAAGACATTCATAACATGACCCCTTCTAACTTCTCAGTTTCCTTATATCTTAACTCATCCTCACTTACTCTATGATCAACTATACTATGATATTCTATGATACCAACTCCCTTATTGTTCCTCTCACAAGACACTATGACTCCTGGTTCCTTGAATGTTCATTGGCTTTATCCCATGTCTGGAATTCTCTTCCTTTTCATGTCTGCCTTCTGGCTTCACCAGATTCCTCCAAATCCCAGCTAAAACCTCACCCTCTATAGAAAGTCTTTCCAAATTCCTCTTCCCTTTGGGAAGAGAGTCCTTCTCTCTCTTGATTTTCTCCTGTTAATCCTGGATGTAGCTTGTTTACACATAGTTGTTTTCAGATCATCTTCCCTATTAGATTTTGAGTTCCTTGTGAGGATATCTTTGTATCCTCAGTGTGTTAACACAATGCTTGGAACATAGTAAGTGCTTAATAAATGCTGTAGCCTGAACATTTTTAGTGGTCATAGCTGCTTGTAGATCAAAGAGATCTTACTTAAAGTATGAATAAATAATATTTTACCATGTTTTCAGTGATAAATATATATTAATACCTATATTTTATAAAGTTAAAATTAAAATAATAACTTCTATATTCTGTATTCACATATTCTATGTGAATACATAGGAAAGGTTAAGTGATGGCAAAAAAGAAGTAATTCTCTTCTTCAAGATAATGGTAGTTGTGGGGAAGGAGAATTTAACTGAATAAAGGATAGAGTAGAATGGAGAGAGATTGGAGTATTTAAAATTTATTACAAAGGATAGCCTGAAAAGCACTTGGCAACATATTGGATACTTAAGGGTGTGAAAGAATGAAGAGTTGAAAATGAAATCAAGGTTGTGAGCTTGAGTGATTGAGATGTTCATGCCCTCATCAATTACAGGATTTCACATAATGAGTTCAGTTTGGGACATGTTAAGTTTAAGAAATTGATAGGACATCCATTTCTCAGTGTCCAGTAGGTAGTTGGAGATGTGAGTGTGGAAGTTAGGAGAGAGGGTAAGACTTGATAAGTAAATTTTAGAATCAGGAACAAAAAGATGATAATAGAATACATAGGAGCTGATGAGGTCACCAAATGAAAAAGTATAAAGGAAGAAGTTCCAAAACGAAGCCTTTGGAAACACCCACCATTAGTAGATTTAACCTGAATGAAGATAGCTAAGTAGCCTGTAATTTGTGAATCAGAGCTATAGAAGGAATGACCATAGAAAAAAAGACTTATTGGTAAACATAATAAGAACTCATACCTGCAAATTTTCTCTTTTCTCTATCAAAGTGGGAAATATCAGAAACTACATGTTCATTATAACATTCAAAACACTTTAAAAAGTCTTGTTCTGAGTTTCTTTAAGTCTTTTCATACTTTTTAATATTACTACCCATGGCAACTATTCATCCTTTGATATTTTATTCTTTGAATAGTATGTCATCCACTATCTGGAATGCATTTTCCCTTTGCCTATATCTTTTGGAATACTTAGTTTCCTTCACTTTTTAGCTCCAATGCCAATGCATTTTTTGATCCTACTGAATGACAGTTCACTCTCCTTATTAAAACTGAAATGTATTTATTTGTCAATTTAAATCTTCTATCATTTGGTAAAATGTAATATTCTTGATGGCAGGGACAAATTTATTTTTTAATTTGTATTAACAGAATCTAGCAGAGCACCTTATACATAATAATGCACTTAATTATTTCTTGAACAAGAAGAGAATGAAAAATTTTGATTGAGTGAAATATAGATTTAAAAGTTTGTTTTTGAATGTTAAAGGTCTAAATTTGCCTAAAGAATGGAAAAATGGAAGACTGTATTAGAAAATGTAGGCCAACAATTTGTTGTCTACAAGATACATATTTAAAACATAAACACATATGTATACACATCTATACACTCATATGTAAGCATGCACATACATGAAATTAGGGGAATAAAATTTATTGTGTTTTAGGAGAAAAATGAAGTACAATCAATTCCAGATAAGTATACAGTAAAATACATGAAAACAGCCACTAACAAGGGAAACTAAAATAATTATGTTTAAAGTCATAATATATTAATGAAATATAATGCAAATACATAAATGATCTATGATATTACCATTGTTAAAAATCCTTAATGTAGGGACTCTACCAATGTAGATCTTTTGCCACTGAGTACACAAAAAAACCCCACTCTAACAACTCTATCCTTTGCCCGATCTGAGGAGTACCTGTGAACCTTCCTTTCACTTATATGAATTTTTTCTTCAGTTTTTGTTGTAGCAAGAATGTCAGGGATGATATATTTCAGCTCCTCCAACAAAATTCCCATCCACTGACCACTGGAAAAGGAGTACCATTAGACAAATTGATATTTACTGATATTCTAAAAACCGTGGTTCTCTGTACCCTCTTCTTTTTTTTTCTTATCATTTTTTTCAGAAGTAGCAGAAAGAACTGTCTAAGATTGAGGTTTCTTTAAATCCTTGCTTTGTTTCATGGCTCAAAAACACCCACCAGAGCCCTTTCCCAATTATCTATCTTACCTATCTTACCATCTAGCTTACTATCTATTTGGTGATGTGCCTCTCTGTAAGTACTTAGATTTGTCCTTAGAAAAGAACTCAGTTAACAGAGTACACCATAGTGAAGCATTGGAATATATCTCAAAATTTATTTATTATAACTAAGATAAATGGATGCAAAGGATAACTCTTCAATTCAACAGTAGGAAAACAATTAGAACAATTATTTTAGCAATAAAATCACACAAACTACACAATAACAAAAGATGCAGAAAAGTGCAGACATAATTTCATTCATTTTTATGAAAAATATTAATGTCTAGGAATAGAAGGGTCTTTCTTTAACATGATCAATAATGATATTTGTCTAGAATCATTATTTTTAAAACTATAGCTAGCATTATTTGCAATAAAAATATTGATACCTGTTTGAATAAGATCATAGATAAAGCAAGGATGATCTCTATCTACACTATTATTTGATATGGCATAGTAATGCTAGCTATATCAATATGGAAAAAATTGAGCAAATGCATACCTTCTGTCTTAAAATTAATACTGTATATTGGTTCTAAGGCAGAAGAGTGGTAAGGGTTAGGCAATGGGGGTTAAGTGACTTGCCCAGGGTCACACAGCTAGGAAGTATCTGAGGACAGATTTGATCTTAGGACTTCTGGTCTCTAGCCCTGGCTCTCAATCCACTTAAGTCACCTCTCTGCCCCTATGCAAATGCATTTTGATAAAGAAGAAACAGAATTATAGCCATATATAGACAATATACTTAGAACACCCTACATCATGAAAAGAATAAAAAAATATAACCAAGCCAATTTACTACAGCATCATATAAACGAAATGCATAAAATCATCATCTTTCCTTCATATTACCTACAAAATCCAGGAAGAAAAGATAGAAAATTCTAATTCAAATGCAAAATATGTCTTGGACTTAGCCTTCAATGCACCCACACACACACAGAGGATTTAGAGGTAGATACCATGGTATAATGGAATTATGAGACATGCATTTGGAATCTGAGGATGTGTTTTCAAATTCTGACCCAGGCTATTGGGTAAGTAACTTCACTTTTCTAGCCTAAATGTCTTTATAATATATACATATATATGTATATATATAATGTTTCTTGAAGACCCACCTTTTCTCCCTCCCAGTTTTCTTCCTCTTTATAAGCACTTCATTGAGAAAGGAAGAAAAACAAAACTCATTACAAACATGTAGAATTAAGGAACACAAACTCCCACACTAGCCATGTCCAAAAACAAATACATCTCAATCTGATCACTGAGCTCACTGCTTCTCTATTAGGAAGTGAGTAGCAGGTTTTATCAGTTAAGTCCTCTGGAATTTTAGTTGGTCATTTTCTTGAAGAGAGTTCCTGTCTTTCAAAGCTTTTATCATTATGCTATTGTTACTGTGTAAATTGTTCTCCTGGTTGGCTTGCTTTATTCTGAATCTGTTCATACAAATTGACCCGAGTGTTTCTGAAACTATTCCCTACATCATTTCTTATAGCACAATAGTATTCAATCATGTTCATACACCATAACTTACAGCTCTTCCCAAATTGATGGGCAACTCCTCAGTTTTCAATTCTCTTCCACCACAAAAAAATAAGTGCTTCAATAAATCTTTTTGTACATATGGATTTTTTCCTGGGATACAGACTTATTAACATTATTGCTAGGTTAAGATGTATACAGTTTAATAGCTTTGGGGGCATAGTTTAAAATTGCTTTCCAGAATGATTGAACCAGTTCACAGTTCCACCAGTATTGCACTAATGTGCCCATTTTCCCACAGTCTCTCCATTATTTGTCTCTTCATTTTCAGTCATGTTTGATAACCTGATGGTTATGAGGTGGGATTTCAGGGTTGTTTTACTTTAATCTACCTAATTATTAAGAACTTGGAGTATTTTTCACGTGGTTATAGATAGCATGGATTTCTTCTTCTGAAAATGGAAAATTGGTATCCTTTAACTGTTTGTCAACTGGGGAATGGTTCTTGTTCTAAAAATTTTAATCAGTATTCTATATATCTTAGAAATGAGGCCTTAGAGAAACTTGCTGCACAGATTCCCTCCTGCCCATTTGCCTGCTTCTCTTCTAATCCCATTTATTTATTAGTCCATCTATCTATTTATTTATTTGTTCATTTATTTATTTATTTGCCATTTACATGCATTAGATTTCCACATAAGTTTTCTGAAATTATATAATTAACTTGTCTCCCTCCCTCCCTTCCCTTCCTACTCTCAGAGGTAGGAAGCAATTCGTTTTGGGTTACACATGTATTATCATGCAAAACATATTTCCATGTTTTTCATTTTTGTAAGTGAATAATCATGCAAAACCAAAACCCCCAAACATATACCCAAATAAACAAGTGATACGTATGTGTCCATCTGTTTTCTTACTCCAACAGTTCTTTCTCTGGAGGTGGATAGCATTCTTTGTCATAAGTTCTTCAGAATTTTTCTGGATCATTTTATTGCTGATAGTAGCTAAATCTACCACATCTGATCATTACACAATATTGCTGTTACCGTGTATACTATTTTCCTGGTTCTGTTTCTTTCACTGTGCATTAGTTCATGGAGGTCTTTCCAGCTCTTTCTGAAATCATCCTGTTCATTTTCTTACAATACAATGATATCCTATCATCATCATATACCAGAATTTGTTCAGCCATTCACCAATTGAGGGACATCTCAATTTCTAATGCTTTGGTACTACAAAAAAAAAGCAATTATAAATATTTTTTACAAGTATGTCCTTTCCTTATTTTTTGGATCTTTTTGGGAGATCTACTAGTGATATTATAGATAAAAAGGTATGCATTATTTTATAACCCTTTGGCACAATTCTAAAGTGCCCTCCAAAATGGTTGGATCAGTTCACAATTCCACCAGCAAGGCATTAGTATCCCAATTTTGCCACATCACCTCCAACATTTATCACTTCTTTACCATCATATTGGCCAATAAGATAGGAGTGACGTGGTACCTAAGAGTTGTTTTAATTTGTATTTCTCTAATCAAAAGGGATTTAGAACATCTTTACATATAATTATTGATAGCCTTGATTTTTTCATCTGAAAACTGCTTAATTCATATTCTTTGATCGTTTTTCAACTGGGGAATGACTTGGATTCTTATAAATTTGACTTAGTTCTTTATATATATGAGAAATGAGACCTTTAGCAGAGAAATTTGTTATAAAAATTTTCCCTAGTTGTTTCCCTTCTTATCTTCATTATATTGGTTTTGTTTGTACAAACCCTTTTTATTTTAGTATTGTCAAAATTGCTCATTTTCCATCTTATAATGTTCTCTATCTCTTGTTTGGTTATAAATTCTTCCCTTCTCCAAAAATCTGATGGGTAGGCTATCCTATATTTCTCCAATTTACTTATAGCATCACCTTTTATGTCTAAATCATATACCCATTTTGACCTTATTTTGGTATATGGTGTGAAATACTGATCTACACACATTTTTTTCCATAATGTTTTCTAATTTTCCCAGCAGTTTTTGTCAAATAGTGAGTTCTTATTCCAAGAGTTGGGATCTTTGAGTTTTTTCAAACACTAGATTGTTGAGGCTATTTACCCCTAATCTATTACATTTATCCACCTTTCTATTTCTTAGCTAATACCAAATTGTTTTGATGATTACTGTTTTATAATACAGTTTAAGATCTGATATTGATAGGTCACCCTCCTTCATAATTTTTAAATTATTTCCCTTGATATTCTTGATCTTCTATTCTTCCAGAAAAATTAAAAATTTTTTTCTAGTTCTACAAAGTAGTTTTTTTGTAGTTTGATTGGTATGGCACTGAATAAGTAAATTGAGGTAGAACTGTCACTTTTATTATATTAGCTTGGCCTACCCATGAACAATTAATAATGTTTTCTCAACTGCTTAGATCTGTTTATTCATGTGAAAAGTGTTTTGTAACTGTTTTCATATAATTCATGTATTTGTTGTGACAAATAGATACCCGAGTATTTTATTTTGTCTTGAGGGCTTTTAAATGGAATTTCTCTTTCTAACTCTTATTGCTGGACTTTGTTGGAAATATATAGAAATGCTGATGATTTAGTGGATTTATTTTCTATCCTGCAACTTTGCTAGTTATTCATTATTTCAACTAGCTTTTTAGCTGATTCTCTAGGATTCTCTAAGTACACCATCATATCATCTGCAGTGATAGTTTAGTTTCTTCATTGCCTACTTTAACTACTTAAATTTACTTTTCTTCTCCTGTACAATTGTACAATACTAAATAATAATGGTGATCTTTTCTCATTTTAACTGCATTTGTTTTGTTTGAGGAAAATCTTTCTAATTTTATATTATCAAAATTATGCATTTTATCTTCTGTGATCCTTTCTGTTTTTCTCAGTCATGACCCCTTCTTCCTTGCTTTTTCAATTTATTTATGTCATTTTTTACATGTAAGTCATTAACATATCTGGAACTCATCTCGGTATATGGTGCAAAATGTTGGCCTATACGGAGTTTTAGCCAGACTGCTTTCTAGTTTTCCAAAGAATTTTGGTTGAATAGTGAGTTCTTGCTGAAGGAATTAGAATCTGTAATTATCAAACACTAAACTTCTGTGCTCATTTATTTTCCTGGATATTTTGTACCTAATATCTTCTACTGATCAATCTTTCTATTTCTTATACATGACCAAATTGTCTTGATTACTGCCTTATAACAGTTTGATATGTGACACTACCAAGTCTCTCTCTTTCCTTCCTTCCTTCCTTCCTTCCTTCCTTCCTTCCTTCCTTCCTTCCTTCCTTCCTTCCTTCCTT
>NC_058134.1:56917488-56943141 GCF_016433145.1 Gracilinanus agilis | reverse complement strand
TCCTTCCTTCCTTCCTTCCTTCCTCCCTCCCTCCCTTCCTTCCTTCCTTCCTTCCTTCCCTTCTCCCTCCCTCCCTTTGTTCCTTCCTTCCCTTTTCCCTCCCTCCTTTTGTTCCTTCATTTGCTAATTTGTTCCTTCATTCCTTCCTTCTTTCCCATTTTCCCCATTAATTTCCCTGAGATTCTTGATCTTTTGCTTCACCAGATGAATTGTCATTTTTTCCCTATCTTTATATGATAACATTTTGGTAGTTTGTTTTGCCATTGAATAAGAAAATTAATTTATGCAGAGGTGTCAGAGTTCTTATTGACTTGACCTCCCCATGAGCAATTAATATTTCTCCAATTATGTATAATGCCTTTATTTGCATACATATTGTCTTGAAATTATGTTCACATAATTCCTCTATGTATCACGGCCTGTAAATACTACTACAGTTGTTTTAAATGAAATTTATTTTTCTAATTCCTATTGACAGAATTTCAGGTAATAGAAATGTTAATGATTTACGTGATTTGATTTTATTTTGTATTCTTCAACTTTGATGAAGATGTTAATTATTTCACTTTAGTTTATTAGTTAATTCTCTATGTTGTTTTCTAAGTAAACTATCATATTTCACCAAAAAAGGGATAATTTTGTTTCCTCTTCATCTTTTCTCATTCTTTCAATTTCCTTTTCTTTTCTTCTTATTATGGCTAGCATTTCTAGCACTATGCTGAATCCAAATGGTGATAATAGACATTCTTGCTTTGCTCCTATCTTACTGGAAAGCCTCTAATTTATTCCCATTACAGATAATGCTGACTCTTGGTTTCAGATAAGATTTTAGTTCAGTCATTTTTCAGTTGCATCTGATGCTTCCTGAACCCATTTGAGGTTTTCTTGGTAAAGACACTAGAGTGTTTTGCCATTTTCTTCTCCAGTTCAGTTTACAGATGAGGAAACTGAGACAAGAAGGATTAAGAGACTTGCCCAGGATCACACAGCTAGTGTGTCTGAGGCTAGAGTTGAACTCAGCAAAAGAAGTCTTTCTGACTCCAAGCTGGCACTCTATACTCCACAGCACCACCTACCTGCCCTTTTAGATAAGATACTACTTATATCAATGAAAGATCTATTCATTTCTGTTTTCTAGTTTTTTTTAAAAAAACAAGAATGGATGTTGGGTCTTGTCAAGAGTGTTTTCAGTATCTAATGATATGATCATATGATTTATTTTTTCAATTAATATTATTAATTATGTTTATAGTTTCCCTAATAAACCAGCCCTGAACTTCTGGTATAAGTAGAGCCTGGACGTAGTTTATAATCTTTGTGACATGTTGCTCTAGCATTCTTGCTAACATAGTATTGAAAATTTTTGCAATGATTTTCACTAGAGAAATTCACTTTCCTCT
The DNA here is from genome assembly GCF_016433145.1 of Gracilinanus agilis. Lineage (NCBI taxonomy): Eukaryota > Metazoa > Chordata > Mammalia > Didelphimorphia > Didelphidae > Gracilinanus > Gracilinanus agilis. The sequence continues at coordinate 56,941,741 of NC_058134.1, read as the reverse complement.
CTCATTTAAGTGTCAAAATTACATTAGTATGACAAAAGAAACTTAGTAGTACCTTTTTTCTTTTAAAAATATATTATTTAGGGGGCAGCTGGGTAGCTCAGTGGATTGAGAGCCAGGCCTAGAGACGGGAGGTCCTAGGTTCAAATCTGGCCTCAGACACTTCCCAGCTGTGTGACCCTGGGCAAGTCACTTGACCCCCATTGCCCACCCTTACCACTCTTCCACCTATAAGTCAATACACAGAAGTTAAGGGTTTAAAATAAAAAAAAATATATTATTTATTTATTTCAAACAGTCTTTTGAGTCCCAAATTCTGTCCTTTTCTCTCTCCCATCTTCTCCCACCTTCACTGAGAAGGCAAGCAATATGTCAATTATACATATGAAATTATGCAAAATATTTTCCATATTAGCCATATTTCAAAAAACCTCAATAAAATAAAATGAGAAAATTATACTTCAATTTGCACACAGAGTTCATCAGTTCTCTCTCTGGAGGTAGAAGGCATTTTTCTTATCTTGAGTCCTTTGGAATTGTCTTAGATCATTTTATTGATCTGAGTAGTAAGTCTTTCACAGATGATTGTCATTACAGCAATGCTGTTACTATGCCCAATGATCTCTGAGTTCTTCTCATTTCATTGCATCATTTCAAACATGTTCTTGAATATTTTTCTTTTTTCATTTAAAAAGTATTTATTTATTTTTTACCCATTACATGTAATAACACATTTCCAAATAAGTTTTCTTAAGTTATATGATCCAAATTGTCTCCCTCTCTTCTTCCCTCCCCACTCTTGGAGCTGGCAAGTAATTCAATCTGAGTTAAACATGTATTATCACTCTTGTCTATTTTTCTGAAACCACCTACCTTGTCATTTCTCATAGTACAATTGTACTCCATCATAATCAAATACACAACTTGTTAACCATTTCATAATTGCTGAGCACCCTCTCTATTTCTAATTCTTTGCCACCAAAAAAAGAACTGCCAAAAACATAAACTTTTTATACATATAGGCCCTTTTCTTTTTTCTTTGATCTTCTGGGGACACAGACTCAGCAAAGGCCCTGGTAGGTCACAGGGTCATGTTAGCTGCATCCCATAAATTTTGATATGTTGTCTTACTGTTAATATTCTCTTTAATGAAATTATTGATTGCTTCCATGATTTGTTCCTTGACCTATGCATTTTTTGAGATAAAATTATTTTAGTTTTCAATTAATTGTAATCTATATTTCCATGGTCCTTTAATGAATGTATTTTTCTTGCATTATGATTTTTAAAAGGATTTATTCTGCTTTTATACATTTGTTTTTGAGGTTAAATGCCCTAACATATGGTTGATTTTTGTGTGTCATGTACTACCAAGAAAATGTATGCTCCTTTCTATTCTCATTGAGCTTTCTTCAGAGGTCTATCATCTCTAACTTTTCTAAAATTTTATTCATCTCTTTAATTTCTGTCATGTTTATTTTCTGTTTAGATTTATTTAGTGGAGAAGGGAAAGTTGAAATCCTCCACTAGTATAGTTTTACTGTCTATTTACTCCTATTTCTTCACTTAAATTTTCCTTTAAGAATTTAGATGCCATACCATTTGGTGCAAATATATGTTTAGTCTTGATATTACTTCATTGTCTATGGAATCTTTAAATAAAATGTAGTTTCTCTGCTGATCTCTTTTAATTAGATATATTTTTCTTTTGCTTTGCCTGAGATTATGAGTGCTACTTCAGCTGAAGCATAATAGATTCCGCTTCAGTCCCTTACATAAATTCTGTGTGTATCCCTCTGCTTCAAGTGTGTTTCTTGTAAACAATATATTGTCGGATTCTGGTTTTTAATCCACTCTGCTATCTACTTCCATTTTTTGAGTAAATTCATTCCATTCAAATTCAGTTATGATTACTTTGTATTTCTCTACATTCTATTTTCCCCTTATTTATCCTTCTTTGTCTCATTTTCCTTTCACCCTGTCCTTCCTCAAAAGTCTGTTTTGCTTCTGATCACCATCAGTCTCCCATTCTGCTTCTTTTATCCCCCTCTCTTCCTACTTCCTGTAGTGTAAGATAAATTTCTATACCCCATTGAAAACAGATGCTATTCCCTCTTTGAGCCAATTCTGGTGAATAATATTCAAGTATTGCCCTCCCTGCTGCCCCATTTTTCCTTCCACTACAAAAGTTTTTTTATTCCTCTTTTATAAAAGATAATTTGCCCTCATTCTACCTTGCTCAATTTTCCTTGATAATTTCCTGAAAGATGATAACTAAGCTGTTTTTTAGATCATGACTTTCAGGTAGTCCAATAATTCTTAAATTTTCTCTTTTTAACCTATTTTCCAGGTCAATTGTTTTTCTGATGATATATTTCACATTTTCTTCTATTTTTCACTCTTTTGATTTGATTTTTTCCTTTTTGTCTGATGGACTCAGTTTCCACTTGCCAAAATCTAATTTTTTTTATTTTTAATAGCTTGCCAATTCCTGTACTTTCTTGCTGGTATTTTTTTAAACCTTATCTTCTGTCTTGGAGTCAATACTGGGTATTGGTTCCAAGGCAGAAGAGTGGCAAGGTTAGGCAATGGGGGTCAAGTGACTTGCCCAGAGTCACACAGCTGGCAAATGTCTGAGACCAGATTTGAACCTAGGACCTCCCATCTCTAGGCCTGATTCTCAATCCACTGAGCTACCCAGCTGCCCCCCCAAATCCAATTTTTAAGAAATTATTTTCTCCAGGGAATTTTTCTATCTCCTTTTCCCTTTGACTAATTTTGCTTTTTATGGAGTTCTCTAAAATGAATTTTTATATGTCTTTTCATATCTGGCCAAAGAGTTTTACTCTTAATTGGATTTTAAAAAGATCCTTACCTTTTGTCTTGGAATTGATACTAAATATTAATCCTAAGCCAGAAGATCTGTGAGGGAGAGATAATTGGGGTTAAGTGATTTGCTTAAGGTCACATAGCTAAGAAATGCCTGATACCAGATTTGAACCCAGAACCTCTAGGCTCCACACCTGACTTTTTATCCATTGAGCCAAATAGCTGTTCCTCTTCTTTTACCATTTGGGCTATTCTGTTTTATAAGATTTTATTTTCTTCAATATTTTTTGTGCCTCTTCACCAAGCCGTGCTTCTTTTTCATGATTTTCTTATATTATTCTCATTTCTTTCCCCAGTTTTCCTCTATCTCTCTAATTTGGTTTTTAAATTATTATTATTTTTTTACCTATCCTCAGAATTCTTTTTGGGCTTGAGACAATTTCCTTTCTTTTTTATTTTTGTGTGTGGAGGTTTTGCATGTAGCAGTTTTGTCATTATTTTCTTCTGAGTTTGTGTTGATCTTCCCAGTTACCACAACAACTTTATATGGTCGGCTTCTTTTGTGTTGTTTACTCATTTTTTTAGCCTGTTTTTAACTTTATGTTTAAGTTGAGCTTTTCTTCCAGAAAGAAGGTGGGGGGCACTGTCCCAAGCTTCAAGTGCTTTCTGGTTGCTATTTTCAAATCTAGTTTTTTGTGGGGGGAGATGGTTCTGTAAATTTTCAGTTCTTCCAGGGTGATATGATCTAAGGAGAGGTGTGATCACTGTTCTCCTGACTTGTGCTCTGATGTATACATAGCCAGAAGCACTTTTTCCTACCCTGGAATAGTGAGCAGGATTCCCGTTCCTACTAGTGCTCTTCTTCCCCCTCGATAATGCAAAAGAGTCCTATTCCCAGTTTTGGCACAGGGTCCCCTATAATCTCCTTCTGACCAGTTGTCCAACCCCTTTGCCATATGTGGGCTAAGAGCTCTGGAAGCTGCCATTACCAATTCAGTTGCCTCTAAGACTTGGAGCTAGCTCACCAGGGCATGGCCTGTGCTGAACTATGCTCCACATTCACTACAATGAAATAGATCTTTCCTTCTTCCCTTATAAGTTGTATTGGGCTAGATAACTCTTTCACTCCATCCTTTCATTGGTTTTACTACTCCATAATTTGTTTTGAGGCATTATTTTAAAGTCATTTTAAAATTTGTTGGTTTTCAAGTTTTTTTTAGTTGCACACCCAGTTCATTGATCTTTAGCTCTTTCATTTATTGATGAAAATATTTAGAAATATTAATTTTCCCTTAAGGATTTCTTTGGTTGCATCCTTAAAAGATATATTGTCATACCACTATTTAGGAAATTATCATTTATATGACTTGTTCTTAGACTCACTTATTCTTTAGGATTGTGTTTAGTATATAATTAATTTTTAACAATTTCACTAGCCGTACTTTATTTAAATAATTTGTATCACATTGTAATCCACAAAATTAAAAATTTTTTTTAGTTTCTGTATTTCTGAGGTTTCTTTATAGTACAAGCAGATTAAGCCTTTGAGCTGATCAATGGCTTAACTTATTGGAATGACAAGTCCCTGACCATGGATAGAGTTAACTTTAACAAGGGTTGTTAAGGTTTTCTTCCCTAGAGTCTTGCAAATCTAAACAAAAAGGCTTTAAGCTACAAAGGAATGGGAAAGGAGAAATTGTACTATGTAGATTCATCACACTGTGTAATATCTGAATAGGTTAGAATGTAGGAAGAATAGTAGGAGAGGCACTCAGATGTTCGCATGAAATAAATTCCAAGAAACTAACTAGTAATTAAACCTATACACACATCTGTACATATTTATGTATCTGTACATATATGTGTATGTGTACGCAGAAATGTACAAAGTATGGGTAAGAAGCACTATTGATTAGATAGTCTAAAGCTGTGTTGGCAAACTTATGGCACACATGTCTCCATGTGCCAGAGGGAGATGCTCTCCTCCCTCTCTTCATTGTGCTTGAGGACATTTTTCACATGTTCTACCCCTCTAGCCAGCAGTCCAATTGGAGTATTTCCTCCCTCCCCTATCTGGGGGGATGTGGGGGCTCACAGATGGTTTGAGGGTGCAATGTGGGCACACATTCTCTAAAAGGTTTGCCATTACTGGTCTAATGTAATGAAGTTCATTTCAGCTCAGAGTATCATAGAGGCTTGGTGGGAAAGGATCCAAGACTGGAAAGTGACTTTGGGAATGTATACTATCCTTCATTAAAATCCCCTCTGCCTCAGATAGATCAATAGATAGATAGATACACACATGTGACATACACACAAGTGTATGAACATGCCCAACTGTCAAATCTGGGCCACTATGTAAGGATCCCTGCCAAGTTGCATGTTGGATGCAGAAAGCTACATATTAACATTATGTATATTGTACTGTGTCCTAATTATTGTTACCTGTTTTCTAGCTACATTTTAATCTGATTAGGGTTTCCCTGGAAATACTGGATGGTATTGTGCTTGATACTTCTAGTATACATAATCAGCAAAACAATCAAGCATTGATTTGTACCATTCCTCATTTCTGAGGTACATACATGTTCAAACCAAACATTTAACTGTGGCTCCTAACGTGGTTAGAAATGACTCCAGCACACTTCTGGGTAAAGACTTCTGGAAAAATAGGGCCATCAAAGTATAATTTATCCCAAAAACAGTGAAAGAGGAAAGAGGTGAATTCTGGGAAACATCACAAAGATGGCACATATTCATAAAATGGTGGGGATTGGGAATGTCATCATCCATATTTGATATAACTCTCTCTTTGCCAAAAGTATAGCCTCTAATAACGTATTGATTTGTCTTTGTGATAATTTCATTCTTCAAAAAAAGGAGAGAAATCAACATGAGGGAATCCTCTCTAAATCTGACTTTCAGCAACAAGGAGGACCTTGTTTCTGGGGCAGAATGATGGGAACCTTGGAAGAGAGAAGCTACTTCATCCTAGCATTTGTAATACAGGAAAGGAAAGCCAGGCAAAGTCTTCACAAAGCCTAGAATTTTTTATTTTGATGAGTTCAGCAAAAGGATAGATAGTTTCCTATGAATTGAAATCCTCCATAGAGGCGGAGTTAGCCTAGGAGGAATGGGAAGCTCTCAAGAATGAAATTTTGAAGAAAAAAAAAAGAGAAATAATTCCACTGAGGAGGAAAGATGGAAGTTGGCTTAAAGAAACTGATGCGGATACACAAAGAACTCACCAACAAAGTTAGCTTTGAAAAAGCCATGTACAGAAAATGGAAGCAATGAGAAGTAATGAAGAAAAGCATGAGATGGTCCTTTAAGAATAACGTCAGATGTTACTGCTTAGAATAAGCTAAAGCTGGCAAGGTGAGTTAAGGAAACCTTTTAAAAAGCTAAATTGAGAAAAAAGGAATTGAAGTGGGGCTAAAATCATGACTTGAGGGTGAATAGGACAATGACAATTGGCAATAGAAGAAAGGCAAAACCAATCAGTTCTTTCTTACTTTGTTTCTTTTCTCTCTGGCAAGGGAAATGATCTTGGAATTTGAAAGGACGAGACAAAATTTTGATAGGAAATTGCTAGTCAAAATAAGTTAGGAGAGAGCAGAAGAGAATTCAAGTTAGATGAACTACATTCCTAGGAAGCAGACAAAATAGCAGAAAGTACGCTTAGTATGTAATGCTAAATTTGGAGTCATGGGACTCCATTAGACAATCTGGATGACACATCTGTCACCTGTTTGTCTTTGGAAAAGTCACCTAACTTCTTTGGGCCTCAATTGTCTCAACTGTAAAATGAAGGAATTGGGCTAGAGGACCTCTGAAGTCCCTCCAATTCTATATAGATGAGCTTCTATGAAATGAGAAGTGTGAATGAGGAGTCAGTGTTCCTGGTCTTTAAAAGATTATGAAGTCCTGAAGAATTACCCAGAAATAGAAGTGCAAATATGATCCTATTTTCCCAAGAGGAACAATGTTGTCTATAAACTCTGAGTCAGTTGGATTGAGTTTAATTTTGGCCAAAATGTAGATGAGATTATTATTTTTTAAAAACTCTTACCTGCTGGGGACAGCTGGGTGACTCAGTGGATTGAGACTCCAAGATGAAAGGTAAGGGTTTAAAAAACAAAAACAAAAACAACTCTTACCTTCTGCTTTAGAACCAATACTGTGTATTGGCTCCAAGGCAGAAGAGTGGTAAGGGCTAGGCAATGGGGGTCAAGTGACTTGCCCAGGGTCACATAGCTAGGAAGTGTCTAAGGTCAAGATTTGAACCCAGGACCAACCAGCTCTATGGCTAGCTCTCAATCCACTGAACCACCCAGCTGCCCCCTTAGATGGTATTATTAAAGAACTTGTTAGTAAATATCTAGAAAAAGAAGTGGTAGTCACAAAGAGACTTTTTTAAACTAAAAATTAATAATTTCAGACAACTGTATTTCCTTTATTGATAAGATTACTAGGCTGGTAGATTGAGAGTTGCTGTAATTAGATTATCTAGATTCTTTTCAAAATATTTGCAGTCTTGTTATACTTGTAAAAAGGATTTATAAAAAGGGGCAGCTGGGTAGCTCAGTGAATTGAAAGCCAGGCCTAGAGATGGGAAGTCTTGGGTTCAAATCTGGCCTCAGACACTTCCTAGCTGTGTGACCCTGTCTTGGCACCAACACATAGTAATGATTCTGAGATAGAAGGTAAGGTTTAAAAAATGGATATATAAATGTGGACCAAATGATAGTACAATTAAGTGGATTTTAAATTCAAAGAGTAGTCATTGATGGTGTTAATTGATCTAGAAAGGAGGATCTATCTCATGAATCTGCATTCAACCCTCTGTTTTTAGAGATTTTATCAATGATTTGTATACTGGAGTACACTGGTAAGGGAAGAGTTAATTCTTGAATTATGCAGATATTCACTGCCTAGTTTCAGTTCTTGATATATGGGCAAATACTTATTGTTTTCTTTTTTCTTCTAATCCAACCACTTGGAAACTTTGAGGAGCCAGTTTCTAGTCACAATGACTCAAAGATTGTTACTCTGTAATGGAAAAAAAATTCTTATTGGCGGTAGAGCCAGAAGACCTCATGAGTCAAGCAGTACTTGGATGGAATTAAGTCTCCATATGAAAGGGATGTCCCACCCTTTTTCCTTGAGTAAGGACCACTTTGAGCTAGTCCAGGGCTCCCAAGTGGAGTAGGGGTAACTGACTACATTCCCTCAATTGTCGGCCATATGTACATTAACATGTGGTGCCTCTCTGTCTCTCTTTCTCTGTCTCTGTCTGTCTCTCTCTGTCTCTGTCTCTTTCTCTCTCTCTCTTTCTGTCTCTCTCCTCTGTTTCTTTTTCTCTTTCTGTCTCTCTCTGTCTCTTTCTTTGTCTGTCTGTCTGTCTGTCTGTCTGTCTTTCTCCCCCTTTACATTCCCCCCTGATTTTAGGTGATATTGCAGGATGGAAGTGCCGAAACAATCTGGTGAATCTGGCAGATGTTGAAATCCCACATGAGTTCTCAATTTCTCTACAAAGGGAGAAAAGGACTCCCAGGGCCAAGATTTGAGAGATATCACTTTGATGTGTGTTGGTAGCAGAGCTTACCATAAAATGGTACATTAGCCACAGAAGACAAGAAGCAACCAAAGAGTCGTTTTTTAGATAGATTATGCCTGGGCAGCAACTTTTGTGAATATTGTAAGATCTGGAATGATTTTAGGGCAGCGACTGAGTGACATGACATCAATGGATACTGGAATGTTAATAACTAATAACAACGGAAGCTCTTGTAGATAGATATGGAACACTGCCACTTAAGGAGAGTAACAGCTTCACAGAACATGGCCCTTAAAGAGAAAAGTCTCCATTAAAGGCTTGAGATTGGTACTGAATCTTGAAGCCTAATAGAGAAGAGGAATTTTGAGACCTCTATGAAGGGAGAAAAGGGGTATCCAAGTGCCGAGAATCAAGAGGTTCTTCTTTGGACACATATATAGGCTATGAATGTAACTTATTACCCTTATATTCTAAGTCTGAGTTCACCTCCCAGCGACCTCATGTATGCCAGGGGATAGTGTGTCCCTAGTTTAGGGTAAAAGGTTTTGCCCCAACCATTCTTGCTCTACCTTGTCAGTAAATCTCTTTTCTACAAGTTAATCAAGTCTGTATGACAGGCAGATGAGGATAATACCATTGTGGGCTTCTGTTAGAAACCATACTCTTCAGGGTCACTCTTAGAACCAATAGGAGAAGAACTAGCAGTTATATTTTTTGAGGATGCCAAATCACAGACATTAAATTAATTTAGAGAAGTGGTCATAGAAGGCATCACAAATAGATAATATTTGTAGATGATTTGTTTATCAAAGATGTACATTAAATAAAGTAAGGATGGAAGGCTGCATAACAGTTAGAATTTAAAAAAATCTTGACAGGCTAGAACTTTGGAATCAATTTTATATTATAAAATGAAATTTAATAGAGATAGTGAGATTTAAAAAATCAACTTCAAAACTATAAGATTGTAATTGTGGGAGAAGGTGGCTGGAAAGCATTTTATCTGAAAAAGATCTGGGGATTTTAAAGGACTGAAAGCAGAATATGAGTCAATACATTTCAGCTGAGGAAGATAATGAATCTATGACTACATAACATCCAAACCTAGGAGGTGACAAACCATGGAAGCCAACCATCTGAGGCACCCTTGGTAGACGATCTCCAGAGATCTGTTTAGTACTGGGTGCTTAGAAGTTTTCTTTGACTCTTTACATTGCCTCTCATTCTAACATAGGCACTCACTGTTTATTGCCATAACTTTTTTTTTAATTTTTATTTTTAAACCCTTACCTTCCATCTCGGAGTCAATACTGTGTATTGGCTCCAAGGCAGAAGAGTGGTAAGGATAGGCAATGGGGGTCAAGTGACTTGCCCAGGGTCACACAGCTGGGAAGTGTCTGAGGCCAGATTTGAACCCAGGACCTCCTGTCTCTAGGCCTGGTTCTCAATCCACTGAGCTACCCAGCTGGCCCTGGCCATAACTTTTTGAATGACCTGATGAACTCAAGAATATAAATTGCTTGGAGAGAGAATTTTTATTAGGCTTACTAGGAAAAGTGGAAAGCAATTCAGTGGAAACTAGGGTTAGAGCAACAATTTGTACCACATACCACACTAAATTAAAACCTTGTAAATGATCTAAACATTAAAAAGTCACATCATAAAAAATGGAAGAAAACAGAGGTAATAATATTCAGAACCATGTTTAAGGAAAGAATTTATAACGTAACACAGGAGCAGCTGGGTGGCTCAGTGGATTGAGAATCAGGCCTAGAGATGGGAGGCCCTAGATTCAGATCTGGCCTCAGACATTTCCTATCTGTGCTATCTTGGGCAAGTCACTTAATGCCCATTGCCTAGCTCTTACCACTCTTCTGCCTTGGAACCAATACACAGTATTGACTCTAAGGCAGAAGGTAAGGGTTTAAAAAAAATACAACACAGGTTAGCCAGAGATTATAAAAGAAAACTCTCAATTTAAAAACCGAAAGATTTTACAAAATAAAAACAAAATTAGAATGAATAATAATAATAATAGTTTTAAAACCTTGACCCATTATTTCAATGATGGAGGGGACTCCTGAATAAAACAACATCTATCAGTGCAGTTTGGCAACTTCCACGCAATGCAATCATAAGATAAGAATTGATAGAACTAGATTAGACATAATATAATAGTAGCAGGAACTAAGGAAGAGTGGGTTGAGGGAAATTCAACACTGCAAAGTTTAAAGGCTTAGGGACATAAAGAGAAATGATAAGGGAAATACTACAAAAACAGCTAGGAAAAATAGGAAGAGAAAAAATGCATCTCATTTTACATTGTTGAGGGCAGGGTTCAGAGTAAGAAAGGAAATGGTGGAGATCTAGACTTTGCCACTAGCAGAGCTAGAAATTGAACTCCATCCCCATTGTCTTCTGCTTTAACCATTGTAATATCTTATTACCATGGCAGCTCCAGGATACAAGGATTAATGTAGTATTAGATTTCTACATAGCACAGTGGGGAATTATGCTTCCAAGAGGTCAGAAATATCTTCAAAAGAATATCCTAAAAACTATGGGACTATAATTATTCAATAATCCTTCTGACACAAAGGGCTAAGGATTGGATGATTTCCTGGGATACTTTTTATGGCCTGACTTTGCTTTTATCCTGATTAGTCATTTCTGTAGAAGGAGTGAATCCTCCCCTTTCCCTATTCCCTAATCAAACATAGCACATACTGTGGCTTAAAAAAAGTCTTTGAGTCTGGGAAAAAAAAATTTCCCCTTGGCTATAAAATGTAGATTAGTCCTACACCCATTTTAAATTAATGTCATTCTCTCTTGTGTCTCACACCATTAAAATAGAATCAGAAATTTACAGGTAGAAGAGATCTTAAAGCTCTTCTGGGTCCTTTTCATTTTATTGATAAGGAAACTGAGGCCAGAGTAGGTAAAAGGCTTGCCCAAGGTAATACATGTAGAGTGAGCTGTAGAAGTGGGATACAGATCCATGTCCTTTGAAAATTCAACTTTCTTTTCACTGCGTCACACTACCTTAGAAAAAATAGTATAAAATAGATACAGGGTTTCCCAGAAGGCTCAGTGCAGTTTTAAGCCATAATAGCTTCTTATTTTGTTAGGTTTTAGTAGCTTAAATTTCCCATGAGGCTTTTGGGACACTGTATTATCAAAGAGGTGTAGAACCAGAAGAGAAGGTGGGTCAAACACAGTAAGCAAGAACTATCAAAATGGCGGCCAATCTGTGGGCGCTACTGGTAAGTACCTACCCAAATGCAAGAGAACTAAAGGAAGGCTCCTTAGTAGGTTGGGTTGTTCACACTGTTACCACTGCCATTGCCACTATCACTTCTACTTAGGGAAGTCTATAAACAAGAGTCAAATAGTATCAAGCCCTGTGGATGGATTGCACTCTGCAATGGAGATTACCTATGTCAGTGTGATCACAAAGTCAGGGAAATAAACTAGCCTGATGTGCACAAGTGTATTGATTGGAAAATGGAAGTACAGTTTTAAAGAAATGCAAAAAAAGAGATTCCTCAACAGATTCTCCTTTTTGAGAGAGATTCTGATGCTACTAAGCTATGAAAACTAAGGCATTTTCTTTTCCTATCCCAAACATACCCAGAGTACCTCACAAAAAAGATCCCCAACAGATGTATAGATATGGCCCTAGATCTTGAAATTAGTAACTAAGGTTTTGGGAGGATCTACTTTGGTATTCTTTGGTGGATGCACTAGGGAAGCTACTACCATGGGTACTTACACAGTATGGTACCACTCCATAATGCTTAGTGGATTATGATATTGTGCACAATGAAGATATATTTAACTCATTTCATTTTAATTCCACAAACATTCCTTAAGCAACTGTCATGTGCTAGGCAGAATGGATAGACAGCTAGCCTTGGGGTCAGAAGGACATGGATTCAAGTTTAGCATCTAACACATACTAGCTTTGAAATCCTAGAGCATCATTTGAGACATGCAACTCCCTATTAAGCACTTCAGAGGAGATGCCAATCTATATTAGGAGAGGAAGTTTCCTCATCAGAAATTCTCTATACCAATGAAATCACAAGTTCAGACTATTTTACTGCCACCACCACCACCACCACCACCACCACCACCACCACCACCACCACCACCAGTATTTGGAGAAAGTGAAGATGATATTTCAAGTAGAGGTTAATAATGGAAGTTAGGCAGGGAAAATATATGTGTATTGATTGATTAGGGAGCAGAGTGTTAATAAAAGGGAACAACAGGAGAGAAAAAAATCCCAGGAAGGGGATTGATTGGGAAGGGTCTTGAATGTCAAGCTATGTACTTTATCCAGCAGGCAATAGGGCACTTACTGAAGATCATTAAATTGTATAGTGGTACCAATAAAGTAATTTTTTTAAGGAGATTAGTTTTCCAGCAGTGTACAGAATGAATATGAGGTAGACAGGCAGGAGAAAAACTATAATGAGATTAATAGACAACTTATTTTAACTAAAGAGAGTTGGGTGATTTAAAATCCTTTCTTTCTTTAAAATGAGAGAAAGTTCGTAGCTATCACAGGTCTTAAAATGAGCAATTAACATTTTATGCCCCTCTATTTTATAGAAAAACAATTTTTGGCATTTAAAAAGAATACTTTTTTGATGCTTATTGTATTTTTACATTGCCATCATCTATGAATAATACTGCTCAAAATAAACCTTCTCTTTTATGAAAAAATTAACCAAAACAATCAATATCATCAGTACATGAGACTTTCTGCCAATATAATCTTTTCCTCCTCCTTTTCTGAAAAAGGAAGGTGTGTTTTACCTATACTCTCTGGGGCCAAGACTAGTTAATTACTCTTACTCAGAGTTTAGCTTTCTTAGTGGGCTTTTCACTTGTATTATTGTAGTAATTAATGTATATTCTGCATCTACTGTGCATCAATTCAAGAGAATCTTCAGGTGTTTTTCCAAGTCCCTAAATTTTCTACTTCTTACAATGGAGTAGTATTTTATTAGGTTTATATACTACATTTTTTTTCAATGCTTCCCCAGGCTGTGGCCATCTACTTTTCCCTGTTACCATGATGTGGAGAAATTGGAGGCAAGGTTGGTAATAAGGCTGCTAAGCCTCACTTGGGCCTGACAGGCTCTGTTGGCTGAGTCTGCCAAGTAGGCACTGGAATTGCAGGTCCTCCAATCCACCCTCTTCCCAGGAATTCTCTAAAATGAGACCCAGTGTGCTGTTGCCCCTGGGTATTTATAGGGTGGTTCCAACTGTCTTCTGGCCCTGGCTCGTGCCACTCTGGGCACATTCCAAAGTCTTTAACCGATGTTTTTGCCACTCAAGATATCCTCCATCTTGACCCAGAAGTTCCTTATTACAGCCATGAATATTTTGGACCTGCTTCTGTTTTTCTTGGAATATATATGCCCAGTAAACATCATGGAAAGGCTTCATGTGATATGAGGTGGGTTAATGGGCACAGTATGGTGGTATTCTTGTCCTCATCCCTAAGGGGCTAGAACATAGAAATTTAGGGCCATTGGGGATGTCAGGTAAAAAGATAAGGGAAAGATGTTGGGGAGACAGAATTGAGGTTGTGGAGATGGGGCTTAGTAGTCAGGTCAATAGAGGATACTGAGAGATGAAGGGGTCTCAGAGGATACTGAAGAGACAGAAGGGGAAGAGGTGATTGATAGGAGGATAACTCATTTTGTTGTATACTACTGAGAAGATGAGGAAAGGAGAGGAAAAGAGACTGGATTTGCGATTTGTTGGTATAAGATATTCCTGTATGTGGAAAGTTCTTTTACCAATGGATGTCAGAACATTTTTGGAGGGCAACTTAAAGTTTAAGGAAGTTGCTTAGAGCACTGAAAATTTAAGTGATTTGTCCAGGGTCCCATAGGTGGCATGTATCAGAAACAGAATTGGAATTCAGATCTTGTGAGTGGTCATGGGTTCAGTATCTACTAAGGGTTTCCAGTAACCATATTATCAAATTGTCTCGGTTACAAATATTATCCTGAGAAGAGGTAAAATAGTATTAACACTGGAAAAGAGGATATGGCTTCTGATACACATATACAGGAGTTTATGGAGGTGGTAACAGAGACAGTTCCATGGGAACGCTTATCTAGGGAAAGGCATGTGTGTGGTTTGGGGGGATTTCTCCTTCTGTGGTGAGCCCTTATGAACGGAGCCAGGCATGCATGGCTACATATACAGTGAAGCCAGGATTGTTGAGGAAAGAAAGTGATTAAGGAAGAGGCAATGATCCTGGCTCAGACCTGCATTTGGAGAAATATGTTATGGATCAGGAAAGGGCTAGTCAATTTGATGTCAAAAAACACACTTTCTGGCCAGATGTTACAAGTTAACTAGTATGATTGTTCACAAGAGCAGTTTACCTGCATCCAGTGTATTTCACTATTTGTCTTCTTGACAGATATGTTTTGATGGGACCAAACTGAGATAACTGAGCATCAGTGTACAGGCAATTTAATAACTAATTCATTCAATTATTCTTATCAGAAGTGGTACAAAAATATGGCTCGGGAAGAAAATTCCCTGGCAGTCAGGGTTATTCATCAAAGAAAAGCTTGGGAAAGGAAGAGCCGAGTGCTTGCTGGATAGATGCTATGTGGTGAGAGCGACTATTTACTCTATACAGTTCCAGCTTTCTTCCTCTTCTGGTGTTTTCCAGAGCAATTCGCTCTATGGAGAAAAAAAGTTAAATTACAGCAAGCCATACGAACCTACCTGTGGCATGGAATTAGCACTCTGCACTATAATACTGTCGGATCAAACAAGGTGAAAAGGACCAAGGCGAGTCAACATTTAACTGGATGACTTCCCAGTACAACCAAGGGTTACCGAAATAGTATTTATGCAAATAACTCTCCTTTTAATATGTAGCTAAGATTGATCCCCCCAGGTTGTTATGGCATTAAGAGATCATCTACTGCTGCTTGAGAATAATCAAATGAGATATGCAACAGACGACCAAACCCTACAGAGCCATCAGTCGCTAAATTGATTGGTACCATTCATCATCAGGGCACCAAGATGGCACAGTGGATAGAGTGCCAGGACTGAAGTCAGGAAAACCTGAGTTCAAATCCCATCTCTGACACTTAATAGCCATAAATAAGTCACTTAATCTAGTCTACCTCAGTTTCCTTATCTATAAAATGAGCAGGAGGAGGAAATAGCAAAACACCACAGTATATTTTCAAGAAACCCCTAAATTGGGTCATGAAGAATCAGACAGAACTGAAAAATGACTAGACCACAACCTTCCATCATTAATATTATCTCTTACTTCAATTTCCCCAATTCTTTCAGTTAGCATAGTCTTCATTTCTTGCCCTAAACCAGTGAGGGGCAAACTATGACCTATGGGCCAGATGCGGTCCCCTGAAATGTTCTATCCTATCTTGCTATATTATTCCTAATCTGATGAATACAATACAATGAAACTTCGAAAGAGTTGCCTTAGAAACAGACTGACAGATGAGCATTTCCTTTCCTTTGGCCCCCTCTTTAAAAAGTTTGCCCATCCCTGCCCTAAACTATTCAGAATGTAGCTAAGAATTGTCCCAAGAACTGCTGCATTTTACTTTGAGAAATGGTCCCTTCCCTGAGGTTGATCTGATGATCTCTAAGTCATTAAAAATATCTTGGGTTCTTTTTTAGAATCAAAAATGGGATCTGAGGCAAATATTTATTGTCATAACCTAGTTAACGTTTTAAAATTATTTTTTTCCAATTGTATGATTTATATTTTTGTTCCACAGCTAATCAATACTTTCTCTGTTTATAAGTCACTGGGGTAATTTTATGACAAAACTTGCTGCCATCAGATGAAGGAAATGGCATCGTAAGCTATTAGTTTACCTTCAAAAGGGGTGTATACAGTGAGCACTCGCCTAGTCTCTTGAGGTTTTGGCTATAACACTGGAGAGCTGGCCTTGACTTTTGAACCCTTTTATAAGCTTAAGCTCATATAATGCAGAGTTCTCTTTCCTGGGAAATGGAATTTTGGATGTGAAGCAGGAACCAAAGGGAAGGAAAATTTAAGACACAGCAAGAAACTGGACTTCAAGGTAAGTACCTACATGGATAGAAAGCTGGGTCTGGAATCAAGAAGACATCTTCTTGAGTTCAAATCTGGCTTTGGACATTCTAAGTGACCCTGGCCAAGTCACTTAACCCTGTTTGTCTGTTTCCTCATCTGTAGAAGAAGCTGGAGAAGGAAATGGCAAACCACTCCAGTATCTTTGCCAAGAAAACCCCAAATGGGGTCATGAAGAGTTGGATGTGATTGAAATGACTCAATAACATCGAAGCAGAGAGAACTGCAGTGATAAAAATTAAAAGACATTTTGACCAAAGCATAATCTAAAAGGCATTGCTCTCTTTCGACGTCATCCCAAAACTTAGGCATTTGACTTAAACAAAACAAATATTCAAAAACCCAACTAAACCTTAAGACTGTATTTATATACATAAGCTAAAATCATCACTGTTGAATTCAAGTCACTGCTAGCTTGTTTAACAGATAAAGTGTTGAACTTGAAGTCTGGAAGACCCAAGTTCAAATTCCACCTCGGATACTTACTAGCTGTATGACCCTGGTCAAGTCATTTAACTTCTCTCAGCCTTAGTTTCCTCATCTGTAAAATGGTAATGATAATAGCACCTTTCTCACTGTCATTGTGAGAAAAAAAATGAGACAACCTATATTCATCTCTACAGAAACCTTAAAACATATGCTAGCTGTTATTACTAGTATTGTTTTCAATATAAATGATTACTTTTCCAAGTTCCACATAATAAGAAAGGAGTTGTGTTTGTAATAAAATACTGACATTTATGTGGTGCTTTTAAATGAGTCAAGTACTTCATACAGATTAGATTATTGGAGCCTCACAGTCAAGTTATTTTCCTCGGTCACACAACGAGTGTGTCAGAGGTAAGATTTGAAGACCATATTTGTGACTATCCCAGATGACATCTAAACATCTGCTCTTGATTAGATGGTTCTGAGATCCTTTCAAGGAATTATCTAAATGCATTATTACATGACTTGCCTCTTTTCATTTTTGTTGTATTTATTGGTTTCAGTCCTGTCCAACCCTTCATCACCCCATTAGGGAATTTTCTTGGTAAAGATACTGGAGTGGTTTGCCATTTCCTTTACCAGCTCATTTTACAGATGAGGGAACTGAGGCAAACAGGGTTCAGTGACTTGCCTAGGGTCACACAGCTAATAAGTGTCTGAGGCCAGATCTGTATTCAGGAAGATTAACTCTTCTTATTCCAATCCCAGTGCTCTCTCTGTTGTGGCATCTGGCTAAACCTCTTATCATTCAGAATCCTTAAAATGAGACACACTAGCAGTTTGAGCCTGAGCCAGTCATCATCTTTTTTCTCACAATGACAGTGAGAAAGGTGCTATTATCATTCCCATTTTACAGATGAGGAAGTCCTTCAACTTCATTTATCTCTTCTGTACCATGAGAGGGTTAGATGACATGATCTCTAAGGTCACTTCTGACTCATATATTCTGTTACTCTGAATGCAATATTGAAAATGCAGTGTAAAAATTCAAGTTAAATTATATCTATAAAATAGAATTCCATTTTGCCCATAATAATAACAACTAATATTGATAGAATGCTTTATTTTTTAAAACAGCAGTTCTTAAACTTTTTGTGGCATGAACTCCTTTAGCAGACTTGAAGTCTATGGAACACTCCCCTATTCAGAATAATATTTTTACTTAGAATTTCAAAGAAAACCAATTATATTTAAATTGTTATTGAAATGAAAAAAAGTTTGTAGAGCCCAGGTTACAAACCCACTTTTCCTCAAACCATATGAGATATGGGATGATATTAATTTCATTTCCAGTATAATATAAGATCCTTGAGGAAAGACTAGTTTATGTCTTTGTATCTCTTGCATAGGAACTTCCCCATAGTTGCCCTTAATAGTTACTTATTGGATTATAATGAATCCCCTTCTTTACAGTTCAGGAAACTGAGGATCAGAGATTTAGCTGATTTATTCAGAACCATATAGATAATATTGTTGTTGTTAGTTCTTTGTTTCTAAAAGGACCAATGAATCAGACAATGTCTTGACTTGTGTGTGAACTGGATTTAAGAGAGACAGAGTTGTACAAAGTCATCCTCCTCCCTCTTTCCAGAGTCATGAAAATCCATCAGCAAGACAAAAGTCGGGCCAATAGGTGACGGCTCAGGATTCAGCAGATGATATTGACTTCTCTGATGTCTAACCAAGCTCTAAGCACTCCCACAGCCCCTGCTTCAGCTGCCTTCCTGGCCACTGGAGCAAAATGTTCTTGTCCACCCCTCCCAGTGAAGGAAGCCTCACATGCCTGGTAGGACCCCCTCCAACCCACCAATGGATCTGAAGAATCTGAAGAATGAACGTTGGTTACTCAACCTGGGTTAGCCCTCTGCCAAGATAGTTGACTGAAGTGTGGCAGCTGTACATGCTACTGGACACCAAAGGAGGGAAGCAACACTGAAAAGGGCTCAGCAGACCATCACACCAGAGATACAGTAGAGCTAAAGCTCATACATCTTCTGATATTCTGTTTTATGTGGACCAGTGATTCCCAAAGTGAGCGCTACCACCCCCTGGTGGGTGCTGCAGTGATCCAGGGGAGCGGTGATGGCCACAGGTGCATTTATCTTTCCTATTAATTGCTATTAAAATTTTATAAAAATTAATTTCCAGGGGGCAAAGTAATATTTTTTCTGGAAAGGGGGCGGTAGGCCAAAAAAGTTTGGGAACCACTGATGTAGACCAAGACCATTATAAAATTTTCTACCTCAATTAGAGAACCACAAGCATGTTTTTGTATCAATCAGTTTTAATTTTTCTTTTAACTTCTTTAATACTGAAAGCATATCATCACAATATAAAGTCAGATTCCTGACAGGATTAGCTAAAAATTCTCTGTGGTCTGTCGGATCATTTGTTAGTTCAAATAAGCTCTTAGTAGGGACCTTAATTTCATGCATACCCAGAACAAGATGAGCAATTAAAAGGAGTACATGCACATGAGTCTATCAGTATATATCCTTCTAAGCCATTCAAAGATTTCTTTTTTGTTCATCACAGCTTATTGCAAATCATTAATTTTATGGATATATATATATAAAAGATTTAAGCCTAGAAATAAATGTTAATAATAGCGAGAACTTCAGAAAACCCAGAACCAGGGGTCATTCTGATCGTCGTGTGCTTCTATTCTTGTAGGATTTGTATTTGGACAGAAATAGTGGCTCCCACACCATCTACCCCTCTGTGTACTTAAGTCTACATAGTTAAGTCATTATCTCCTGTTTAATGACATCATAGTCTGTTACCATGGCAAGGGCTGATGTCACCCCTTCAATATTATGACTTAAGTACAGGCTCAAGCACTGCGAACAGATGGGCTGCAAGGGAGAAAAACCCTTGTTGAAATAAGATTGTTGCCAGAAGTAGGCTCAGAATTGCCAAGTGTAATTAAAATTTTATTTTAAAATATATTTCACAGTTTATACATGATAGGAAGAGCTTTTCTTTTCTTTTCTTCCTTTTTTTTTAAAAAAACCATGTGAACTTTCCGATTGCCACACACCACAGAAGAGCCTCTATTTTTCATGTAGGGCTATGCACAGTTCAAGGAACTATGATATCAAGGAGAGTGAAGATAAATCTCATGAACATGGCAACCCTATTTGTTAAAGTGTCACATTTCATGGGAGTGGTGTCACTGGCATGAAAAATCGCTTTTGAAAAAGAAAATTACTAGTGAAAGGTTTAGGTGGGTATAACGTACTAGCTAGATGCAAGAGCCATCACTTTCTCTGGGGCAAAATGTTAGGTTTGCTCAAGTGTCTGTATAAAGACAGCAACATTGGGGTCTGGCAGATAAATACTCACCATCACCATTTGTCATCACCTCCTGCATCTACCAGAAAGATCTCAGGGCCCCCATGATGCAACAGGTTCATGGATGTTATACAGGCATGCATGGCAGTGGCCACTTTTATAAAGGAAGTCTTTGAAGTGAGAACAGAGAGCTATAAGAGCTAAAAGGAACATATTGCCTTGTTGCTTAGAAGAGCTATTGCCCGAGTTGTTGCAGAGCTGTTTTTCAGTCATGTCTGACTATTTGTGACCTCATTTGGAGTTTTCTCGGCAAAGATACTTTTTGCCATTTCCTTTTCCAGATCATTTGACAGATGAGGAAACCAAAGCAAATAGGGTTAAATGACTTGCCCAGGGTCACACAGTTAGTAAGTATCTGAGGCTGAATTTAAATTCAGGTTTCCCTGGTTCCAGGACTAGCAGTCTTAACCACCAGGCTATATAGCTGCTCTTATGAGGATATCATTTTGGCCCAGAAGTTATTACACATTCACACACACTTATTTCTATATATACATATGCATGCCTATAAACATATATGTGTACGTATGTCAATGTGTCTAGATCTATATATGAAATTAATTCCAAGTCAAATAATGTTTAAATAGGTTTATATACATATATATTCACAGATTTTCTATATATTACTAGGCACAGATTAAACAGAAATAAGTACTTGTACACTTACGTAGTGGTGTATGCATTTCTATATAGGCATTTATTTAAAAAAAAAAAAGGTCTTTCCCATACTTTCTAAGGTCATACCAATGACACAAGGAATAATAGCAACAGAAACAGGAAAAAGTCATGAGTTCTAAGTTAATATTTTCTCTTTTATGAATTGTTATTTGTCTATCCTTCATTTTTTTCAGCCCTGGGCTGATTTCCTTCAGTTCCTGGGAATGCAGAGGGACATGGTCCATTTTTGACTAAGGTGTGCCCTCTATCCTGTACATTATAGGCTAAGAAAAAGTGATAATATTTGTAATGATCATCCATCACACAAAAATAACATAGGATTTCAACTACTTAATAAATTAATTAAAATATAATAAACAAAATAATAATAATAGCTTAGTTAATAAGATTTAGTCTGTACATTTTCACATTTTAAATATACTTTAGTACTTTGAAATTTTTATTAGATTAATTTATTTGAAAAAATATATATATATACCTTAATATTTTGAAACATATTTTTTACTATAAAATTATAACTATGTTACTTTCTACTCTAAAGATTTTTTTTTTTTGAGGGAGGGGATGGGTGTCAAATATTTGCCTGATATTTGTTCTTGAAAGGCTTTAGATTGATTCTTGAGAATGAAAAGAGTTGAAAGATTCCTTTTCAAGAAAGTCTTAGAATGTTAGTCCTTGTAAACTGAATCAGAACCACTTGTCAGGGCTCTGCAAAAGGAAACTTTCAGGGGGCGCCTGGGTAGCTAAGTGGATTGAGAGTCAGATCTAGAGATTCGGGAGGTCCTAGGTTCAAATCTGGCCTCAGACACTTCCTAGCTGTGTGACCCTGGGCAAGTCACTTAACCCCCGTTGCCTAGCTCTTACCACTCTCCTGACTTGGAACCAATACACAATATTGATTTCAAGATGGAAGGTAAGGGTTTAAAAAAAAAGAAAACTTTCAGGAGGAGAACTTTTGAAGAAGAGTGGATGATAATTCATCATTTCTCTTTTAATTAGGCAAGTGAGCAATTGTGTTAAAGTACCACTTTCCTCCTAAGAGCTGTGCGAATGTGGCTTGAATGAGTATAAGCAAATGAGACCAAGATTGGCATTCTTCACCAATCCTCCATCTCAGCTTGCCTGCTTCCTTTTCTGTCTACCTCAGCTTTCTTTAACTCCCTTCCAAACCCTGCCATCCCCAAGCAGGGATTTGTAAAAAGGGAGGATGCTCTATTTTCCAGTACAGTTCATCTACCTTTCCAAATTCTGGGCACTCTGCTGCAAAATCCTTTGGGGTTGTTATGATAGATAACCAAGCAGCAAATAGATCGAAGCATAGCAGCTGTTTATTGCCCTCCAGGGTGAATGGAAAATTCCCTTCATTTTACTGATCAAGATAGTGTCAGAGAAGTAAAATGGCTTGTCAATGGATCAGTGCTAGACCTGGAATCTGAACTCAGGTCTTCAGACTTGAAATGCAATGTACTACAACGTCTACCTGAATTTATAGGCAGCATCCTACCCCTTACATCATTTTGTTTTACATGCACTAATGAGGGAGTACAATTGTTGGACCATAAAAGAACAGGCACAGAGCTGCTTTAAATAACATGTCAAGAACTTGAAGTCTTTTTAGGAATTAGGTATATGATGACATAGTGGCATTATCCTGAAATAAAAAGTCTGTAGTAGCCGGGATAAAGGTAGATGGGCAGTAAGCAGAGTGACCAGGGTGCACGGTAAATGGATTTTAATTGGTAAAATAATTACTTGGAATAATTATAAAGACAAGATTCATCATAAATTACATGAATTTACATGAATCTCCTAAGCACTGCCGTGACTGTGTAAATGTTACATTTGGGCAGTCCCAATGGTCAAGGAGTCATGTTGTTTTCTAGGGTTAATTTCTACTGTTCAAAGAGTGCTTTCAACAAGCTCACATTTCTTCAACCATTTATTAAGGGAACAGATGGCAACAGAAGCACTGTTATCCATAGAAGCAGATTTATCTTGTCTGACTGATATTGCTAGGTAAATGACCTTAAGCTGGTCACAAATAGTCACATGACAACAATGTGGTCCATCCGTCTCCCAGGGAGCCAGTCATTTATTAACTCTTTTGTGCTCGGGGATGGACAGTGAGATAGCATCTGCGAAGGAAATCAGGCTACAGATGAATCCTATTAGGTTGATACTCATATGCCATAAGAAAAATAATCCAGTAAACTCTTATGTGATTTCGGATATATTCAAATATTATATTTTAGTATATCTAATTAGCATAATCTCACCAAAAAAGTTTTATTTATTTATTTTTTAAGGGAGAAGAAGAAAAAGAAATGATTTCTACTAAAGACTGTTGAGCCTGGATTTTTATTCTGCTATACAACTCTCACTATCCTAAAAGGGGCCAGCAGAGCCAAGCCACCACCTTGATTCGTTGCCATGCAACGGTAACAGCCTGTGGGCTCAAATTCTTCTCCATTATGCCTAAAGAGAATGATGGGGGGAAACAAAATTATTTTCTGCTTCCTTGCTGGATGCCTTGTTTTCTGTCCCCCCTTCCTTTTTTTTAGTGTTTCTATGTGCATTTTGTTGCATAAAGTATGTGCTCTCTGTGATTTATCTTCTATTATGAAAAGCCGAGATTCACACTTGGGGTGGACCAGATCGTACAGAGTGTCCGGTAGATCTGAAACCAGCTGTGAAAGACTGACCTCATCAAACTCCATCCTGGAAACTGCCTTGCTGTGAATATTCACCTGCAGGAAGGAACTACAGCTGCCTCCTTTCTGCCAGCCAGGGTCCCCCCCCCCTTTCTTTCCCTGTCTACATTATGCTTTTTTGAATGTTCTGCTTCTTTGAAAGCCATCTTACCCAGCTGCCTTCCCACTAAATGCACCTACTTCTCTTCTCTCTTTTAAGTATGGAGAACACATAAAATAGAAATAGAATAGGTGGAGGCACTAGAAATGTCCTTTCCATAATGCTCAGTACTTTTCTGAAGTTGGATCTCCCACTCCACTCCATCCTCGGTCATACTGAAGACACCAACTCATGGTGTAGCTACTGAGTATTAATTATAATGAGTCTCTAGACTTTTTCTTCATTTCCTCATTTTTCTCCCATTGTACTTTCTCTCTTATTCCTTTTTTCTTTTTCTTTCTCTTCCTCTTTCCTTCTTTCTCTCTTCCCTCCACTATCCTCTCCCTCCCTCCCTC
>NC_058134.1:56857775-56907525 GCF_016433145.1 Gracilinanus agilis | reverse complement strand
TATATATATATATATATATATATATATATATATATATAGAGAGAGAGAGAGAGAGAGAGAGAGAGAGAGAGAGAGAGAGAGAGCACTTTCTTCATGTACAATTGGGTAGAAGGTGGAATAGGGGAAAATAGGTGCTGAACAAAATTCTAGCAGATAGTACAGATGAACTGGTAATAATGACCAAGCCAAAAGGAATAACTGGGCATTATTGCTCTTAGGGAAGTCACAGAAGGAACTCAAGTCCCAGACCCTTGGAAACTTGCAGGAGAATTATATCTACAAGTTCCAGCACCTGGGGTGAATTCAATTGAATGGAAAGAGAACGGGCAATAAGGGTCCAATGAGCATTTTTGTTTGTAGCCAGGATGCAATTGTGTAATTAGAATGTTGTACCCTAAAGACTCCATCTCCCAGAATTCCTTTTCTCATCCCAAAATTCCTTTTTCTTTCATCCCCAAGTTGTGTCCTCATGTATTGTAAATAAGTTGTGTGTAACTCCACCTTTTTTCTCTCTTCTCTTACAACCAAGGCTAGTTTAGCTCCCTCTTTACTCTAGCTTTTTATTTTCCTTTACTTCAAGTTATTATTAATAAATCTTATTAAATATAATACTTGGAGATATTGTATATTAATTTTTAAACTTACACAATGGAGACAGAGATTATAGGAGCTAAAGAAATCAAAGAACCAGGAAGTCAGTACTGGATAGAGAGGTTACAGTAGAAAAGAATATAAGGATAGAATCAAAACTGGCATACACTCTGGGATATAGTAGAGAAGGAAGAATGACCAGGAATCTGTCCATAGTTGATGGCAACACAGATATGCACAGTATACAATGAACTTTATTATTCTTTTTAGATAAATAAAGTTCATTTATTTATCATTTATTTAAACCCTTACCTTCTGCCTTGGAACCCCTTGGTTCAAGGCAGCAGAGTGGTGAGGGCTAAGCAATGGGGGTTAAGTGACTTGCCCAGGGTCACACAGCTAAGAAGTATCTGAGGCCAGATTTGAACCAAGTACAGCCCATCTCTAGACCTGGCTCTCAATCCACTACACAGCTGCCCCCTACAATGAACTTTATTTTATTTTTATTTTGAATATTTTCCCATAGTTACATGCTTCATGTTCTTTCCCTCTCCCCCAAGCCCCCCTAACCCCCCTTAGCTGACACACAATTCCATTGGGTTTTACATGTATCATTGATTAAGACCTAATTCCATATTATTGATAGTTGGACTAGAGTTATTGTTTAGTGTCTTCATCCCCAATAATATTCCCATCAGCCCATGTGTTCAAGCAGTTGTTTTTCTTCTGTGTTTCTCCTCCCACAGTTCTTCCTCTGAATGTGGCTAGTTTTCTTTCTCATAAGTCCCTCAGAATTGTCCTGGATCATTTCATTGCTGCTAGTAGAGAAGTCCATTATGTTCCATTGTACCACAGTGTATCAGTCTCTGTAAACAATGTTCTCCTGGTTCTGCTCCTTTCACTCTGCATCAATTCCTGGAGGTCATTCCAGGTCACATGGATTTCCTCCAGTTCTTTATTCCTTTGAGCACAATAGTATTCCATCACCAACAGATACCACAATTTGTTCATCCTTTCCCCAATTGAAGGACATTCTCTCATTTTCCAATTTTTTGCCACCACAATGAGCGTGACTATAAATATTTTTGTACAAGTCTTCTTCCTTATTATCACTCTGGGGTATAAACCAAGCAGTGCTATGGCTGGATCAAAAGGGCAGATAGTCTTTTAAAGCTCTTGGGGCATAGTTCCAAATTGATCCAGAATGGTTGGATCAATTCACAACTCCACCAGCAATGCATTATTGTCCCAATTTTGCCACACTCCCTCCAACATTCATTACTCTCCCCTGCTATCATTGTAGCCAATCTGCTAGGTGTGAGGTGATACCTCAGAGTTGTTTTGATTTGCATTTCTCTAATTATATGAAATTTAGAACACTTTCTCATGTGCTTATTGATAGTTTTTATTTCTTTATCTGAAAATTGCCTATTCATGCCCCTTGCCCCCTACAATGAACTTTACAGAAAAATAGATGTGCGTTCAGAGGTGAGGGCTTGAAAAACGACATCAGGGTGCAAGAGTTATGCTACTTGTTCTTTCTCCTCCTATGTGTTAGAGTATGAAGGAAGAGCCAATTTCAGCCTCGGAGAGGTTTCCAAGAGATGTGATATCTTCCGAAGAAAGGTAGATTTCAGTGAACATCAGAAAATGGAAGGAATATCTAGTATAAAGGTGAATTTTTAAGAATAGAGGCAGGTTCCAGAACACCACAATGAAAAGGAGAAGAGGGTTAAGGAAGCACTGAGCTGATTTTACTACAGCAGGTGGGTGATATCAGCTGCTATCACTGATTCCCTCAGTAGATGCTTGAACAATCCTGGACCTCCCTAGGACAGGTAGCTTGGTGGATACAGTTTGCTGTTGTAGGAAGGTGAGTTCTGGGAGTGGGAAATGAGGAAAACTGGGCTTACAGATCAAAAACTTAACAGCTGTATGAGTAGGACTATCTGGGAGCTGCTGCCTCTCCCAAAGATGGAGGATGAGTACCATCTTCTTGATTCCCTAAGTCGGTGCTTGCTGCAAAGTCCTGCTAATTGTTTTGAGAGGGAAAAATTGTCCTACAATCTATTAGAAAACTTAGACTTAAAAAATAAACCAACTCTGAACTTCAAGAATACAGTAAATAGGCTGCTATTAAAGGAGGTAAATTGATTTTTTAAAAAATTAGGAATATCAAGAAATCCAGCTTTATAAGATTTTAGCAGTTCAAACATATGGATATGACTGAGCTCAAGAAAGGAGAGAGCACCATTTTAGTTACCAACTAGTTACCAGTCATTATAATATGTGGAAGCCTCCAAAATATGGAACTTGAAGAAGTCACATAAATTTGCTTGATTGGAGGTAAGCTTTGGTTTAGGGCAAGAAATGAAGAATATGATAGCTAAATATGTGAAAGAATAGGGGAAATTAAAGTAAGAGATACTATTAATGATGGAAGGTTGTTGTTATTGTTGTCTAGTCATTTTTCAGTTCTGTCTGACTCTTCATGATCTAATTTAGGAGCTTCTTGGAAAAGATACTGGAGTCTTTTGCTATTTCCTTCTCCAGCTCATTTTGTAGATGAAGAAACTGAGGCAAACAGAATTAAGTGACTTACTTGTGGTTATTAAGTGTCAGAGATGAGACTTGAACCCAGGTTTTCCTGACCAGTCCTGGCACACTACCTACCGTGCCACCTTGGTGCCCTGATGATGAATGGTACCAATCAATTATGGCTTTGTGTATTTTGGTCATCCGTTGCATATCTCATTTGATTATTCTCAAGCAGCAGTATTCTCTTAATGCCATAACAATTTGGGGAATCAATCTTAGTTACATATTAAAAGGAGAGTTATTTGTGTAACACTGTTACATATTATTTTCATTATTTCATTATTATTTTTGATATTTTTTATCTTTTTTTCTTCCAGATGAACTTGGTGATAGTTTTTTTTTTAATTCTATAAAAAATTCATTTGAAAGAACAACTAGCAGTACCAGATCTTAAACTGTACTATAAAGCAGTGGTCATCAAAACAATATGTACTGGCTAAAAGACAGAAGGGTAGATCAATGGAATAGATTAGGGGTAAATGACCTCAGCAAGCTAGTCTTCAATAAATCCAAAGATCCCATGTTTTGTGACAAGAACTCAATATTTGACAAAAACTGCTGGGAAAATTGGAAAACAGTATGGGAAAAATTAGGTTTAAATCAGCATCTCACACCATATACCAAGATAAACTGAAACTCGGTAAATGACTTAAATATAAAGAGGGAAACTATAAATAAATTAGGTGAATGTAGAATAGTATCACCATCAGATCTATGGGAAGGGAGGGAATTTAAGACCAAGCAAGAGATAGAGAAGATTACAAAATGTAAAATGAGTGATTTTCATTATATTAAATCAAAAAGGTTTTGTACAAACAAAACCAATGCAACCAAAATTAGAAGGAAAGCAGCAAACTAGTAAAAGATTTTTATAACAAAGTTTTCTGACAAAAGTTTAATTTCCCAAATATATAAGGAACTAAGTCAAATTTTTAAAAAATCAAGCCATTCCCCAATCAACAAATGGTCAAGGGATATATATGAATAAGCAATTTTCAGATGAAGAAACCAAAACTATCAATAAACACCTGAAAAAGTGTTCTAAATCCCTCCTAATTAGAGAAATGCACATCAAAACAACTCTGAGGTACAAACTCACACCTAGCAGATTGGTCAATGTGACAGCAAAAGAAAATAATAAATGTTAGAGGGGATGTGGCAAAACTGGGATGTTAATACAGTGCTGGTGGGATTGGGAATTGATCCAACCATTCTAGAAGGCAATTTGGAATTATGCCCAAAGGCTCTTAAAAGAATGCCTACCCTTTGATCCAGCAATACCACTGCTAGGTTTGTACCCCAAAGAGATAATAAGGAAAAATACTTGTACAAAAGTATTTATATCTATGCTTTTTGTGGTGGCAAAAAAATGGAAAATAAGGGGATATCCCTCAGTTGGGGAATGGCTGAACAAACTGTGGCATCTGATGATGATGGAATACTATTGTGCTGTAAGGAATGATGAACTGGAGGATTTCTATGTGAACTAGAAAGACCTCCAGGAATTGATGCAGAGTGAAATGAACAGAACCAAGAGAATATTGTACACAGAAACCGAAACCTTGTGGCACAATCAAATGTAATGGACTTCTCTACTAGCATCAATGCAAAGTCCCAGGACAATCCCAAGGGACTTATGAGAAAGAACACTATCCACATTCAGAGGAAGAACTGTGGGAGTAGAAAAGCAGAAGAAAAACATATGATTGATTATGTGGTTCGATGGATATATGACTGGGGTTTTGGCTTTAGAAGAACAGTATTACGAATATGAATAATATGGAAATAGGTTTTGAACAAAGACATATGTATAGCCCAGTGGAATTGCTTGTCAGCTCCAGGAGGGGGAAAGGAAGAGGGGAGAGAAAGAACATGAATCTTGTAACCATGGAAAGATATTCTAAATAAATTAAAAATAAATTAAATTAAAATAAAAAAGAATATCTTTTTTTAGTGCAAAGAAATATATCATTATATTACCTAGATGATTTCTCATTACAGGAATCTCCCCCTTGTAATGGCATACTCTTTGTTGCTAGGATTCTGTTAAAGCTATTCTTTAAGTCATAGTGGCCACATGCCCGAGTTATTGGATTCGATCTTTCCATATAGGGCAGTTAGTTTTGTTCTGTTCCCTTCCTATCTCCAACTCCAGTATTTTATATAGACAATAGACTTGTAAACATGTGCCATGTCATCATGGGAGGAACTACTGGAGAAAATGCAAATAGACTACCCTAAGCCCTTTACCAGTATTGGGAAGAACTACTTAAATTGATGATAATATCGACATATGTTACTAGGGAAACTTTACAGGTATTTAATCATTTTTTTGTCCAATTTTAGGAGGTTTCATTTAATGATTTTTTTCTGAAATATATTGCTCAGATTTTTGTCTTTCAAAATTTTCTCATATACCCATAATCCTGAAAACATTGCATCCTGGTCAATCCTTTTGGTATATCACATGAATCCTCATGGATCACAATTTGGGGCTGTGATTCTATGATATCTTTTGAGTCTCTACTTCTAACAACTTTACATTGTGTGCAATTTGGTTTTTTCTTCTGGTGGTGTTAGTTGCTTTTAGGAGTCTTTTGAGATTTTCTATTTATTTGGCTACTTTATTTTTTCTAGATCTTTCTTTGAGGCTTTTAACATTTTAACTTGAGTTCTGTCCATTTATTTGTCATTTTGTCCAAGCTCTTCTTCTTTTCTTTTTGTCTGCAATTTTCCATCCACATTCCTTCTTGCTTAATTTCTTTAGAGATATCATTTGTCTACCTGAGGCCATATCAAGATATCTCATACTCCCTCCCCATCTGTGGTTGCATTTGAAATTTAAGTTGATTCAGTTATATTTTTAAATTATATTGGTATTTTCTTCCCTTTTGTCATTTTCTTTTTTCGCTGAGTGGTATCATAGTTTTAAAGCACTCTCTATCTTTTTTGGTGACTATTTCTAACTCTTGTTTTGTGAGGTGCATGTGAGGATTCTAGCTCCCCTCAATACATTTTTTTTCTACCATCTTGTCTGGAGAGACCTTAGGAAAAGTTTCCAAATAAGTAATATCTCCAGTCAACTTAATAGATAATAATATTACCCTTCCACAAAATTAGGAGATTCTATACCAAAGTATGACATTTTTGGATACGGAAAGTCTAGTAGTCTTCCAACTTTCTAAGAATGAAGCTCCTTCAAGCAGTTCCCTACAAATGGCCCAGTTTGGTTTCCAATGTTTCAAAGTTCCTATATTAGATTGGCCCACAAATCTAATGTAGACCATGTACACAGCCTGCAATGTGCTCTATAAAAACACAATATTTATTATTTCAATTTGACTCATAACAGCGATGTATTTATAACATGGCACTGTGTTTTAAGACATTTCTGTCAGCCTCCTTACCTTTTAAATCTTTCAGTGCAATAAATGTCCATATCCCAAGTATCGTAGCTGGTAGCTCTTGTTCTCAAAAACAGCAGGGATTTCATCTTTGAAACAATGGAGGGAAGGGAATTTTCTCCATGTATAAGTACTTAATGCACTTCTATCTTTTCTAAGATTTATTTTTTTAAGTGGTTCCATTGTACATGCATTTATTACTTTTAATTTTGAATAGTATTAAAAAATCAGTAAGGATGCCTAGCTAAAGTGAAGGTAATCGAAACACTTCCATACAAGTAACAATAATGATATCTATCAAGTTTGCCAAATTGTGACATAAGCAATAATAAGCTTCTTAAAATCACTAATGAATAATTGCTATACCCAATGGAAACCATTCCAGTATAATGAACAAAAATTCTGGTCTGGGAGAAGTCTTTTTTTTTCTGAGTTCCTTTTTTTGATTAAGGAAGTAAATAGACACAGAATCACAGAATTCAAGAGTTGAATGTGGTCTTAGTAACCTCTGAGGTCCTTTCCTGATAGGGATCCTCTTTCTAACATAGCTGACAAGTGATCATTCTGCCTCTGCCTACACAGCTCTAAGGAGGGTGTTATCCACTCTCTCAAAGTTGTTGATTCTGCTTTTTGACAGTTCTAATTGCTTAGAATTTTTTTTTACATCAAATCTAAATTTGTCACTTTGCAACTTCTTGCATTGCTTATAATTCTGCCCTCTGGGTCATAAAGAACAAATCTAATATCCCTTCTATATGACAGTCCTTCAAATATTTTAAGACAGCTATCATGCCTTTCCTGTGTCTTCTTCTCTTCTCTAGGCAAAACATTCTCAGTTCCATCAGTTGATCCTTATATAACAGGAAATTATATTTCTAAAGTAAGCATCAGGGAAATGAATATGACAGCAGATATACTATCTAGAAAAGAAGGATAGTGGCCTCCACAAAGTAAGTCCCACTTTGCAAATGACTCCTCCATTCCAGGTCTCTTGGGCCATTTCCCAAATACAAGTAATCTGTTTTTATTATTTATTTATTTGTTTATTTTTTGCTTAAGCAAAAATTGACAGTTGACTAGGTGAAAAATGGAAACTAACGGATAAATGAATTGATGAGTTGTTTGACTCAACTGAAAGGCAGCATGGTGTAGTAGATAGAGCACCAGGCTTGGATCCAGGAAGACACAGAGTCAAGTCATAACTTTTCAATGCCTCCAGAAATCTCAAAGACTTATTTAGAGGTGATGCAGATATGTATCAATGGAGAGAATTTACACACTGGAAGTTAATTATACATAGGAAATCACAGATCCAAAGCAAAATAAAAAAAAACTGATCAAAGTGACTGATGAATTCAGTAATAACAGTTGATCTGGTAGCCTCATACAGTCATAGCCACAGTAACAAAAATTTCCTCAAAAGGCATAGCTTCCTGAAATGAATAGGTAATCCCAAGAGTGAAATAATATGGATTTTTAAAAAATAGCTATCCATTTACTCAACCAACATAAAAATATTCTTACCAAAATACAAGAAAATATTATCTCTATTCAGGTCAAAATACAACATGACTCACTAACTATTCACTATCCTAACATCCTGAAGCTACTGAAAGTGTAATCTCATTGTTGCCAAAACATTTTCTGTGTAACTAACCTTCCTACATTGCTAAATTTGAAAAACTGAGATCTCACCCTGTCTCCATGTCAGAATAAGAGCATAAAACCCAGTTTCAATAACTGCTATGAGACTGTTTGCTGTAATTCTTTACTTCCAGTAGGAACATACACTTCCTGAGCTTGAAAAATACAGTGCTACTGACTACAGCAGTTGTGGCCATACCTCTCTCTCTCTCTCTCTCTCTCTCTCTCTAAATAAAAATAATTTTTCCCAGGAGATTAATGTTGTTGTAGAAGTCACCAGAGGTTAAATGAGTATAAATCAGTATATTTTCATCTTCCTCTAAATTGATGATATTTAGATAAAAGGTAAGAATTGTCCTTATTGTCTTTGGTCATAAGTGCCCTTGGAAATTCTTTGGTTGATTTAAATTCCTGGCCAAATCACAAATATAATAATTACTTTTAAATTACCTCTGTCCCTCATGCAGTTTTGTTTGGATGATTGCTTATTGAAGAACCATGAGAGATGGGATGAGCACTTGGCCCAAGAAACCTGGAGAAATAGAATCGTTTGCCAAGTAATAGGAAGAGTCATTTGCCAAGAATATATATCAAGAGATACCAGGCTGAGTCCTGCCTATGCTACTAATTTTTTGTTCTCAAATAAATGACTTATACTCATAAGCTGCAAGGAATGTACTGATCTGCCAAGTTAAAGGAGGTTCTTCATTAGACATGCCTACATTGATGAAATCAGTTAAAAAAAAAGATCCATTTGGTATTAGGTTAGGTGATGGTAGGGATCCTGGTTTAAATTTTATTTTTTCTTGGTCAAACTGCTTTTCAATTTTCTCAGGAGTTTATGGTTAGATGCAGTAAAAATAAATGCATTTGAAACTTACATTATATGGTGTAGGATGCTGGTTTAACCCTATTTTTTTCCTTGCCAAATTGCTTTCCAGCTTTTCCAGTGGTTCATAATTACAACATTTAAGGAAGGATACTGACTAATTAGAATGGATTCAGAAGAGAAGAACCAGAATCCTGAGAGACTTAGAAACAATCCTACATAAAAAATGGATTGAAGAAACTGGCAAGGAACTGTCATAATGTACAAAATAACAGAGAGGAAAGTTTTAGTTCAATATATAG
This sequence comes from Gracilinanus agilis, assembly GCF_016433145.1. NCBI lineage: Eukaryota > Metazoa > Chordata > Mammalia > Didelphimorphia > Didelphidae > Gracilinanus > Gracilinanus agilis. The sequence continues at coordinate 56,898,157 of NC_058134.1, read as the reverse complement.
AAAAAGTTTGTAGAAGTTAGAGGTATTCAAAAGTGAAATGGGCTGCCACAGTTAGGTAGCTCAGTGTATTAGAGCCAGGCACAAGACAGGAGGTCCTGGGTTTAAAATCTGACCTCTGATCCTTCTTAGTTGTATGACCCTGGACAAGTACCTTAACACCAGTTGTCTAGCCCTTACCACTCCTTTGCCTTTGAACCAATACTTAATATTGATTCTAAGGCAGAAGGTAAGGGTTTTTTAAAAAGGTCAATGGGATGAAGCAGTGAGTTTTCAATTATCAGAATGTGAGTGACTGAATCAAAAAACGTTGGCATTATTTTTGGTTCCCTAGTCTCAGCTATCCCACATATTTAACTAATTACCAAATCTTGTTATTTTTACCTTCATAATATCTCTTACATCTGATCCCTTCTATGTACTCACAAAACCACCATCATAATTCAACCCCTATTATCTCTCATCCAAACTATTGCAATAGCCTTCTCATTACCCTCCTTGTTTAAAGTTCCTCCTCACATTGACTTATAACCTGAATAGCTGCCAAAATAATTTTCCTAAATTAGAGGTCTGACTGAGTCCCTCACCTACTCAATAAACTCCAATAGCTCCCAAGTACCATTAGGATCAGATATAAATTCCCCTGTTTTGATTCACATTTAAAGCTCTTTATAAGCTACCTCCAATCTGGCTTTCCATCTTCATTGTGCAGTTTTCTCCTTTGTTCACATTATGATCTAACCAAACTGGCCTTACTGCTCCTCTTACTTGGTCCTCTTCCCCCCCCCCCCCATCTTTCTGTATTGTCCATACCCCATACCTAGAACACAATCCCTCCTCACCTCTGCCTTCCAATCTCCCTAGCTTTCTTCAAAGCTTAGTTCAAATAATGTCTTCTGAAACAAGATAAAACTTTGCTGATGCTCCCAGTGCCAATACTTTTCTGGCAATATTAGTTTATGTTTATCTTCCATATGCCTATACACATATTTATATGTTCCCCTTTTTGACTAGATTATAAACTCCTAGAAAGCAGGGACTATTTCATTTCTGTTTTTTTGTTTTTGTTTTTTTTCCCCAGTACCCAGAACAATGCTTTTCAAATAGCAAACAATTATTAAATGCTTGCTGGTTGACTGAATGTTACAGAGGGAGTCCTTGCCCATATAGGTGGGACTGTTTAATACTTAGGGTCCTTTTCTGAGATTCTGTGAATTAGAGAGTAACAAGTGGTTGAACTGGGACTTGAGTTTACATCTTCAGCCTACTGGGCTGAGTACAACTTGTATTTCTTTGGACGGGGAGAGAGAGAGAGAGAGAGAGAGAGAGAGAGAGAGAGAGAGAGAGAGAGAGAGAGAGAGAGAGAGAGAGAGAGAGAGAGAGAGATTACACNTTCCCCTTTTTGACTAGATTATAAACTCCTAGAAAGCAGGGACTATTTCATTTCTGTTTTTTTGTTTTTGTTTTTTTTCCCCAGTACCCAGAACAATGCTTTTCAAATAGCAAACAATTATTAAATGCTTGCTGGTTGACTGAATGTTACAGAGGGAGTCCTTGCCCATATAGGTGGGACTGTTTAATACTTAGGGTCCTTTTCTGAGATTCTGTGAATTAGAGAGTAACAAGTGGTTGAACTGGGACTTGAGTTTACATCTTCAGCCTACTGGGCTGAGTACAACTTGTATTTCTTTGGACGGGGAGAGAGAGAGAGAGAGAGAGAGAGAGAGAGAGAGAGAGAGAGAGAGAGAGAGAGAGAGAGAGAGAGAGAGAGAGAGAGAGAGATAGATTACACATTTCAGCACAAAGCATTTTCTAGTAATTCTCAAACAAACAAATATAAACTTTTTCTTTAGGGTGACAAATTGCAGGGGACGGGAGTTTATGAATCAAGTAGAACTCTGAATTGCCTATAAATAAGTCATGAGTTAAAGCTTCACATTAAGTTACGTTGCTTTTATTAACATATTCCTTCACTTCTGGCACATGGTTGTTAAAAGTAAATTGATTTGGAAATGACCTATTGATTTATGATTAAATCCATATTCTGCAAAAGAAGGAAGAGTAACTAGCTGATGCCCAAGCTGAAAAATGTCCTAAAGAGGAAAGAGTTTAATTTTAAAATGAAGTGAAAACAAAACATTTCAAACTCTTGCATAATCTCAAGAAATATGTATGTACCACCTGTGTATACTGCTCTGTGCTTTTCTCTTTGGACTTTATTTTTTATTTTTTTAAACTGTTACCTTCTGTCTTGGAGTCAGTACTGTGTATTAGCTCCAGGGCAGAAGAGTGGTAAGGGTAGGCAATGGGGGTCAAGTGACTTGCCCAGGGTCACACAGCTGGGAAGTGGCTGAGGCCAGATTTGAACCTGGGACCTCCTGTCTCTAGGCTTGGCTCTCTGAGCTACCCAGCTGCCCCCTGCACTTTAGTTTTTAAATGCTCTTTTGTAATTAGTTAATTTAATAGGACAGCTAGGTGGCATGGTGGATAGTGTACTGGGCTTGAGATCAGCAAGATGAGTTTCATGAGTTTAAATCTGGCCTCAGACACTTATTAGTTGTGTGTCCCTGGTTAAGTCACTTAAATCTATTTGTCTTAATTCCTCATCTGGGAAATGAACTGGAGAAAGAAATGGCAAACCAGTCTACTATCTATTCCAAAGAAACCCCAAGTGGTGTAACAAAGAGTCAGGTATGACTGAACAACAGATTTAAGTGGCATTAAAATTTTTATTTTCATGCTGAAACTCTTGTGCTTTTCTCTGACTCAGGTCCAAAGCTTTCATAGGGGATCCCTTTGCTTTCTTTTTTTAAGGCTTCCTGTGGCTTACTTGTCTATCCAGCGATTGAGTTTCTGGTTTGGGGGGTTTCTGCTTTCTAATATATACACATTTCCAACTGAATCTCCCTTGCAAAGTATTACGCTTTTAAAGAAAGGCTTTCATGGTTGACAGGAATACTATTTTCCTTTGGCCCTCCAGGATAAGTTATAGTATCAATACCACCTGTTCATAAATCACCTCTTACCAAAATATAAGCTAAACATACAGTGGGTAGAGTGCCAGTCTCAGAGGTTTAAAGAACTGAATTCAAATTCTGCCTCATACACCTACTAGCTGTGCGACCCTGAGCAAGTCCTTTGACTTCTCTCAGCTTGGGTTTCCTCACCTGTAAAATGGGGATAATAGTAGCACCTGTTTCCATTAAGTTGTGAGGATCAAATGAGATAACATATGTAAAATGCTTTGCAAATCTAAAAATGCCATTACTGTTGAGTGAAAATATTTGTGTAATATTATCTCTGTGTGTATATGTATACACATATAACAAGTAATATATACAGATATGCAATATATGTATTATCTATCTATCTATCTATCTATCTATCTATCTATCTATCTATCTATCATCTTTCTATCCGTCTGTCTGTCTATCTGTCTGCCTGTCTACCTATCTATATTTATACCTAACCACAGAATTCATCTAGGGACTAGATAATCCAGTTTTTTTGACTATTATGATGACTAAGGACCTAGTGGCCCAAATGTTTTTTGAAATGGTCAAGGTGTTTGGACTGACTATGCTATGCTAAAAAAATAAAAGTTTGAGTTTAGAAAGTAATGGGATAAAGGTATTTCAGGGCCATTTTTGTGTTAGCTAGAAAATCCTTAAACACACTAACATCTTCCCTGATACTTTAAGTGACCACCACATGTCCCAAAGCATTGAATCTACAAATACTCCACCTAAAACTCCTATTGATTGAATTTTTATAATTCAGTGTTTTTAAGGGAAAGGCAGATGTGTTATTTCATCATTGTGGAGATCGCCTTGGGTGGGAACTTCTTCCGATGATTCTGAGCACCAATCTTTCTGTATATTTTGGCTCTATCACATTACTTTTGGGCCCTGAGTGAATTGGTCACAACCAAAGTCTTTCTCCAAGGCCTGCATGCAACATAGTATACTATGCTGCATCTCCTCTCACATAAAATGTAAAACTTTCTTTTACATCAACACAAACTATGTTTAAATTAGACAGCTAAATTATAGCTACAAAGACATGAAGATATATGCTTAAACTTTTTCATGAAAAAAGAAGCATAACACGTTTAATCTTGCTTTGTAGCCCTGGACAAAAGTCACTTATCCCCAATTGTCTAGCCCCTACTTCTCTTCTTTCTGAGAAAAAAAAAATGGAAACTAAGACAGAAAGTAAAGGCTTTAAAAAAGTATGTTTAATGGGAACAAAATGCACTAGATCATACACTCTTATTTTAGGGATAACAATTCTATTTTTTTCCCTACTGGTGGAAAGAACACTGGCATTAGAATCAGATGACTTGTATTCGAATCTTAGCAGTGCCATATCTGTGTGAATCCTAGGGAATTCATTTAGGACTTTGGGACCTCAATACTGTTATCTGTTAAATGAAGGATGTAGAGTAGAGGGCCTCTGAGGTCCCTTCAGATTCTCAATATAGATATGATCTCTGCCTAAAACCACAAGTATGTATTGGAACACTCTGTTGCCAACAAAAGCCCAAAGACATTGGCAATACTTGAGTTTTCAACTTTGTTTCTGGAGAGAAAAACAGGCCCATTTTTCATTCCAGCTTTAGTCATCAATATACCTCATCACTTAATTTTTTGGCTAAGAATTTAGTGTAATATTTTACGAAGTAAAAGGACACAGGAGATCTTGATTCTGTAAGCCTTTATCCCATGATGAAACCATCGAAAAACCCAATTAACCACCTAAGACTTTCAGCGGATGGGAATTCTCCTATGTATTAAAAAATTAGATTAATTAGTAGTTTCATTGGTTGACCTAATATTAGAGAGATTAATATTTTATTTAATGATGTCTAAACAAATACTATGTAGGTCAATGGTCAGTTTTAATGACCAATGTTGACTTTAAATGTTGGCAGAAGTGGTGGTATTGTGAGCTTCTAATAGAAACATTAATGGTTTAAATAAAGGTCAGTAGGTTGACTGGTTTTCAAAGTGTAAACAAGGAAGGAGAAAAGTAAAAGCCTATTAGCTAGAACAAACTCCTCTTTATTATCACAATGAGTCACTTCTCACTAAGTGAAACCCAAAATGAAAGATGTGCTTTTGTTTAAAACTTTAAAGCCAAATTATCCTTTCCATTCCATAGCTGTGGTTTGTTTTGATCACATTCAAACTGTCTGACCTAACCACTAATTGAATGTTCTAGCTCTAGTTGGAGTTCTGGGGACAACCCACAGTTCTGGAAAAGGTTCAGCGATTTGTGTCCTGCTCATCACAGTCAAGATTGGCAGAAAGACCAAGATGACAGTATAAAATTATTGTTCTTTTGAGTGTTTCTAGATGGGGGCATAGGTTGTGCAGAAAAATAGCTCTCAGATATTAAGAAGAAGGAAGGATCATAAATTATCCTTTTCTTTTTTTAAAGAAAAGGTTAAGCAAAGAAAAATGTCAGTGATGTGACCCTACAAAATAAACAATTACTTTTCTTAAGGAGGTTAGCCTAGGTAGAAATGGGTAAAAAAATAGGCAGATTACACCTTTTTAGACTCTGTATCTGGCACAGATTTGCAAAATAGATAGATAAGGTAGCAGAGAGGAAGGCAGATTTCTGGATTTATTACTATCATTATAATATATGCTTAATAAAATATGTTGAATTTCATCGCATTGAATTCATATAACTAAGTACAATTGATGGTTGATAAGATTCTTCTGTCAGCTCATAATGAGCCATGAATCCAAAACTAAAAGCAGTAGCTGGAATTGCACATTCATGCCAATTTCTAGAATTTACTTTGATGCTTCTGTGGATCTGTGACAATATGGGTGTTCCTTCTATCAGTACAGATTACCATCTGTTCATGCTTTGTTGTTCTGTATGACTCTTGTCCATGTATTTCCATATATCTTCCACTGGAAATCTACTCAGTATGCCAGGAGCCTTTCTTGAGAACTCGACATTACATGGACACTACTGGAGTGTGTGGGTTGTTCATTCCTCACTTTGTCTATATGACCAGGTCACTTCTTTTTCTCATCAAACATCTCTGATGTGTCTCTTTCCCTTGCACAATTCTTCATTAGTTCTGTGCCATATATAGCCTCTTCAAGGCCACCAATCACCTCAACATTGTGCTTTGGGTGAAAGAAAATACTCATTTTTATAGTTTATGGTATTCCATGCTTTATATACATTGTCACTGAAAGAATTTTAGTGTTAAAATGATGGTCTTTAAAGGAAATACAGAGAATTTTCTTCCTTAGTTTCAATTCTGAATACAGCTCCTTATTCTTTCATAGTGTTTGACCAAGCTACTGATGGACCAAATCAATGGACCACCCATCTATTGCATCTATATTCTGACTACACACTCTTCATCTATTTTTTCCTGTTTGGATAATTAAGCTAAACTTTTTTAATACTGATTTTGAATCATACTTTTAGAGATCTAGAGTTCCTGGACTTGATGGAATTAGGAAAATGTCATTCCTCATCTTTTGACTTTTCCACCAAGTCTACAACAGTCTTCTCACTCTGGAGTGAATTCCTGTCCAGAACTACCATTTAGTGAAGGGCACAGGCCAACTATGTCCTTTTTTCTCTCATCTCCTCTCCTGACTCCCTGGACTTATCCACCTTACTCCTGCATGGGTACCCTTTCCATTTTCCCCCTTTTAGGAGCTCATGTATTGTCTTCTTCCATTAGAATGTAAGTTCCTTTCAGGGTATGGTCTGTGTTTTTGGACTTCTTTTCTATGATTATGGCTTAGGACAGTGTATGGCACATAAGTGCTTAATAAATATTCCTCTCTCTCTCTCTCTCTCTCTCTCTCCCCCCTTCCACAAACATGGGTATCTAGAAGAACTTGCCATTTGGAATCCACTCTGGGCATTTAGTCCAGAGTCTTTTGAGCGATTACAAATTTCATTATTCTGCGACTTAAGACAAGAGACCAGTGTCATTCAAAGCCAGAAATATCTAAAATTCCTTACCATATACTGGTAGCTCCTATTCTTTTGGCTTTATGTGCTGCATATTTTCAGTGACAATGCTAATAAGCATCTTTGGTAAACATACCTCTCTTGATTTTATTCACTGCTTGAAATTAGTAATCACTGAACAAAGTGATTTCAGTTGTTACAGCTTTGTAGGCATTTTATATGACTGTAACACATGTAACTTCAGCTTTGCAGAAGAACCTTTGAAGTAGCATTTTGTTCTACTAAATCAAAGACTGATAATCAAAAAAAATCAATAAGCAGTGTAAGATCTTCTGTTCTCTATGCCATTTAGTCAAATGTGTGTCTTCCATAAAAAAATAATTTGTGAAAACTTGCCCATTCCCTTCTTAAACGTTCATCAAGTATTTATTTTCATAAAGATTGTGTAAATAGTGGAAAGTTGGCATGTGGGTCAGTAATTAATTAAATTGTCTTGTTTCTTTATTCAGTTGTAAATAAGACTTGTGGTTTTGTCCCCTCTCTTCAAGCAATTCTTCTTTCAAATATCTCCATAATTATTCCTTTTACGCCTTCAAAATTTTAATCCCAGAAGCATAGACCTTCTCTCTGCATACTTGATCAAATACAGCCACTTGTCCCTTTTAATTTTCTTTAATTTTCTTTTTTTTTTTTGCAGAACATTGGTTACTATAATATTTGTGGCCAAATGTGGTATCTTTGGTGTCATTTATGGAGAAAATAGTTTTTCATAGAAATCTTAACAGATATTGTTGTATTCCTTCCAGTTTGATCCTTAAGTGTCCTCTGGATGCTCTGGCTTAGTAAAGACTCTTGCTGAGCCTTCTGTAAAGATGTTTTATCCTCTCCTGCTTCTTGTTGTCTTATGAGGCAATACTGTTCATAATCTTACACAATCCTCCTTTAAAATTTTTACAAACAAGTTTATATTCCAAGATAGCATTGTCTCTGACCCCTACATCTCTCTTTTTGACAAGGAGATCAAGTGCTTGCTAGATGGTTTTGGTTTGTGGGCTCTTTTGCTCTCCATGTTGTAGTGATTGATTTATATCAGCTAAACATCTTTAAGAAATGGTGATATACTATTACAATCTAATCAATTCCAAGAGACATTTACTAAATATCTATCATGTAAAATGTATGGTCCTGAACCTTGAATGAAGCTCGAGATTTTAAGAGACAGAAAGGGAGGAGAAGAATGTATTACAGCCATGATGCTCTAATACCTGTACAAAAGTTCAGGGATGGGTTGTGAACCATCAATTTCAAAATAGTAAATACTGCATTTTGCGTGGAAAAAAGGGTGAGTGGAGAAGCATAATGTGAAATATGCCCAGACAAAACTTTTCTAACTATACTATTTTAATGAATTTCTTTGTGCGGACTAATTGTGCCCTTTGACTATTAAAGCTAAATACATTGATAGTGTTTCACTTGCCCAGAGTCATACAGTTAGTGTCTGAGGACTGATTTGAACACAGATGCAGGAGTCTTTCCAACTTCAGGCCCAGCATTTTAACCACTGCACCACTTAGCAGCCCAATGGAAATATATTCAGCAGGAATTCAAATGATGCTTTCTTCATAGGATTCATTATTCACAATACCAAAAACTTACTTGTAAAAGGTGAAAATATATTTTCTTGAAAAATTTTGTGACTGTGATTTTTATTCCATAGTTGTTCTATCCTATTTGAAGCTTAAAATTGCAAACTAGAAGTTTTCTTTTTTTATGATTCCATAGGCACACCGAAAAATATGAAAATGTACATATCTGTGTGTTTTTCAATTTTACTTCTATAAAGAAGGGCAAGAAACTTAGGACCGATAAAACAAATATGCCGACATTTCTTTTTAAGGGCATGCTCTTTCTTAATTAGTATATGCTACTGTGTTTAAACTCTGTCATTCATAAGGCTATCTCTTTTAGATTCATGAACAATCACATCCTGGTCTTCCTTTATTTTTCTTAGGCACCTCTCATTCAACATAGCTCATGGAATCAGAGCAGGACATTGACTTTCAGGGTAATGGTTTACATGCACTTGAAATTTATACTAATTCCCTCTTTGCCACAATCAAATTTGAATTATCTTTCTTTGAAATGCAGCAGGATCTTTAGTTATGTGTGTGTGTGTGTGTGTGATTTTTGTGGATTTAGTAAGTGATTTCCATCAAAGAAACCCTGTCTTCTCATAAGCTGTACTGTAAAATTCTACAAATTTAGCTCTCATCAAACATTAAGTTTTACTACTACTCATATATTATTTGGTAATTGGGAAATAACTATTATCATGTGTCCTTCTGGAGTGTCAGTTCCTGTCTATGCTATGCCAAATAAATGACTGGTGACTAAGAAAGATGTTTGATCTTTTGCACTGGGGCATCTTGATGGTTTTAGTCTCTCTTCAAGGAGCTGATTAAATGAATGAAGGGATTTTTTTTTTAACCCTTGTACTTCGGTGTATTGTCTCATAGGTGGAAGATTGGTAAGGGTGGGCAATGGGGGTCAAGTGACTTGCCCAGGGTCACACAGCTGGGAAGTGGCTGAGGCCGAGGGATTTTTTTTTCTTTACTGATTATTTGATCGCAGTTTATTAAGAAAGACCAGTCAATTTAATCTCTAGGTTACCTTAAAAGTTGCTAACACTATGTGGGCAGGTATCATAGTGACTTTTCCCTTGGTATAGGCTTATCTTCCTTTTTGGTTCTTAGAGCTTTTTTGTAGTGAGTAGATTATTCTTTTTGAGTTCATATTTTTTCTTTCTTTTAAAATAGAAAAAAAGTACTACAAAAAAGGTAATTGTCTGAACAGAGAACCTACAAGGATCTGCCAGTAGACTCAGTAGATAGTTTAGGAAAGGAACACAACTCTAATGTAGACGCTGTCATCTAGGCAATGAAGGGGGGGAAACCATGTGTGGGCATTGTGTTAAGAACTTTTCAATATTATTTTATTTCATCCTCACAACAACTTTACAAGGTAGATGCTATTATCATCCCTATTCTTATACTTGATGAAACTGAGGTAGGTGGAGGTTAAGTGACTTGCCCAGGATCACACAGCTAGTGTCTGAAACTAGATTTAAATTCCCCTTCCTGACTTCAGTCTCAGTGCTGTAGCCACTGTACCCCTTAGTATCACAGAACATAACAGAAGAGTAAGATCCTTCATTCCCAATTTTATGAAATCTTAGAATTAATTGCAAGCAATAGCAATTCTTACACAAACAAGAATTTCTTCTGTGACATTTCAGCACATCATCATCGAAGTGCTACTTGAAAGAAAGTAGAAATGGAGAACTTGCTACCTCACATGACAACCTAATTCACTTTTGATCAATTGCTATTTAAGCCTTAGATAAAATTTGGACTGCATAGAGCATATTGTGTCAAAATCTGTCCTCTGTGACTTTCACCCCACTGCACCCAGGATCTGCCTGGAGCCAGACTTTCCTTCATTTAAGATCACAATGTATTCAGTGATGGACTCATCAATTCCAACATTGCTACTTTGACAATCTCTTCCTCTTCTAGGTCTAAATTGGGTCTGGTATTGGTGGGCTGGGGAGGGGGCAGGAAAGTAGAGGGGGAGAGAATAAACATTTATGTTGCCCCTGCAATGTGCCAGGCACTCTTCAAAGTGCTTCATTAATATTATCTCATTTGATCGTCACAAATTTCTCCTGCGTTTTTTCAAAGGATGAAATGATCATTAATGGTAAAGTTGGCTCCTCAGCTTTTAGGAGAATACTCCTGCAGATGTACAGATAGATGGTAAGAGACCTTTATTGCTACTGGGTAATGCCTTCAGCAGGAGTGTGAAAAAGATGTATGTAGGATAAAGTTTTAAGTTTCATATTCATATTAATGTTTTCTTCATTATTTTCTTATCTTAACAGTCAACAGAATAATGTAATTCCCTTCTCAGTGTCATTTTTGTTTCTTCATCTAGCAATTCTTACCTGAATTCTCTCTCTATTTCCCCCAATCCAAATTCCAGTCTATAGATTTTACATAAATATTTATGGGATACATAATTACTTAAGGGATGTATTTATTTATTTATTTGTTTGTTTATTCCTGAGGCACAATGCTACCCTGCTGTAACATCATCTAATTTTTTTTTTTTTTTTTTGCCTTTCCATAGTTTTAATCCACCTGGCAGCCAGGTGGTGCAGCTGGACCCAGAGTCAAGAAGATTCATTTTCTTGAGTTTAAATGCAGGGGCGGACACATATTAGTTGTGGGACCCTGGACAAGTCACTTAACCCCATTTGCTTCAGCTCTTTTCATCTGTACAATGAGTTAGACAAGGAAATGGCAAGTCACTTCAAGTTCTTTGCCAAACAAACCCTAAATGGAGTTTTGAAGTCAGACATGTTGGAAAAATGACCACACAACAATCATAATCCACTCATGAATCTGTAAAACGGGTATAAAAATACTTGCAGCTAAGGCTCAAATGAGATCATGCAAACCTTCAAGTTCAATGGAATGTCTATTATAATTACAATTATTATCATAGTCACTTATCATTGTCTCTGTGATCTTTAAGATATAGAATTTGTTTCCTTTCATTAAAATCTCTGGGTCACCTTTTTTTACTTTCTACACACTTGCACATAGAAATCTACAGCTATAGACAGTTATTACTTGTGTATTTTCTTCTGTAAATTATTGGTCCTTTCTGCTGAGATTCTTCTTTCTGTGTCATGTCTGTTCTTTTCAGTGGCATCTGTTTTGGTGCATCCATGTGGGCAGTTTTCACCTTCTTCCTCCATTTTCTATTTAAATCTCTTTGACCATGTGGACAAGTTTCCGTGCAAGCATATTTTACCAGCCCCTGTTAGATGCTAGAGGCAGTACGACACAGTGACTGGAGAACTAGCCTTAGAAGATCTGGTTTCAAGTCTCATCTCTGACACATATTCGTCGTGTGATGCTACGCAAGTGACAACCTCCCAGTGTTCTTGGCAATGCCCTAATAAAAACATACATATGTATACACACATAGATATGCACACACACACACATAGATGTGTATTACAGAGAAGCTGATATATGTATGTACATATGTGTGTTTGTGTGTGTGTATTGCAGAGAAGGGTGCTGACCTGAATTGATAGGGGGTAACTTCTCCATATGCCAGTGCAATCACAAGTCTATTCTTGTCCCATTGTTAGAAATGCTCAACCCTTGGCCCAGAGAATAATGGGTAAATGCCCAGCATTACTTAAAATCTCTCATTTTTCTCCTTTTATTTTGTCTGGTTCCTATAGTTGAATTTGTGTACATTAAATGCAAGTATGATAGAAGTCCACCATATAAGCTTTGGCCCTCTGGACATAAGTTCTTTGGGAAACTTTAACAGCCTATTCACTCTGAGCATCTTCGAATTTTCTTTGGAATGCAGTGGGCCCTTTGGTTCTATATCCCTTCGAATTTGCCCTTTTAAAAAATCTCTCATCCTTTCCCCTTCTTCCTCCAATGAACAAATTGGGAGATGGAAGTGGATGGGAGGGAGTGGGATGTGGTCACAGTTGAGGCAATTCTAGCTTCTTCCATCCTGGCTTTACCATCTACCTTCCATTTGTCTTTTGTTTGCTGGTTCTGGGGTCATTCCATCTCCCTCTCCAGCCTAATTCTCTCATTTTCTTTTTCTCCCCCTTTTGTCTCTCCTGAATCAATCCAGCTCTGAGTTAATATATTGAATCACAAAACCATCATATTAGAATCAAAGGATAATAAGATCACAGACATAGAATTAGAAGGGACCTCAGTCATTATTTTGTGTAACCTATGTTCTTAAAATATAGCTCAATATTTGAAAATTTGGGAGCAAAGTGAATTTATTACTTTCTTTTTCTGTTTCATAGGATTATTAAGGATTACCTTATTAAATCCTTGAACACCTCTGAAGAATGAAAAGAATATTTAAGAGGCAGTGGAGAACAATTAGAGGTAATGAATGCGGAGTCAAGAATACCAGGATTCAAATTCTGACTCAGTTTCCTATCTTTGTGACCTTGGTGAAGTCAACTAATTTCTTTGTGCCTCAGTTTCCTCATCTATAAAATAAGGAGTTTGTATTATTTTACTTATAGGGTTTTTTACAGCACTAATTATGATTCCATGAACAGCAAGAAAAAATAGTCTTAGTATTCAAAAGATTAAAATGTCATGGCACACATGCAAAAAAAAACCCAGTGGAATTGCTTGTTGCTTATGGGAGGGGGTGGGAGGAGGGGAGGGGAAGAACATGATTCATGTAACCATGGAAAAATACTCTAAGCTAATTAAATAAATAAACAAAAAAATAAACTATCATGTCTATGAATGGAAGTCAACTGATCTGACTTATAGTTGAATAAAATGTCTTCTTACCTCATACCTAGAAAATGGTCATCCAGTTATGACTAGAGAATGCCCTCTGTGTCTTTGCGTGTGTGAGAATCACTGCTTTCTAAAATAGTTCCTTTTTTATGGTTCTATTAGGAAGTTTTTCCTCTTACTTTAAACCACTCAGACTTTCTAATACTCTTATTCGACTACTTTATTAATAGAATATTATTTATTCAAAGTTTGTTCAAGGAAAAGTGGAGGAAAGAGAGAATAAAGTGATCTGGATTCTAGACCTACATCTCTCATTGATCATTTAGTTATGTGATCTTGGACAAGTCCTTTATCCTTTTTTGGCCTCAGTTTGTTCATCTATAAAATAAGGCGGTTGGACCAGATACGTTCAAAGGTCCTTTATGAGAGCCAGAGTTGCACAAAGGAGAGTTTCAACTCAATTCATCACACATTTTCTCAGTGTCTACTTTATACGAAACAGGGTGAGAACATAGAGATACAGAAGGGAAAAAAATCATCTTTAAGAAGCCTATATTTTATTGATGTGGAATATGACACTAACTCATTTAAGCAAATATAATATTAAAGGAGGGAGAGAATGCTGGCAAGAGTGAGGATCAGGTGGTACCTGAGCTGAACCTCAAAGGAAGATAAGAATTCTTAAAGATGGAGATGAGGAGGAGCTGCATTCCAGTCAGTCATTGAACATTTATTAAGCACCTACTATATGCCAGGTACTGTGCTAAGTGCTAGTGATACAGAAAAGAGCAAAAAATAGTCCCCACTGTCAAGGACCACACAATCTAATGGACAGTCATGGGTGCGAGGGGAATGACTTTTGCAAATGAGGGGAGAAAGGAAATGGAATGTCTTGTGTTTAGGTGACACTGTGCATAGAGCACAGGAGCTAGGGTCCATAATGGCAGAGTTGAAGTCTGGCCTCAAACATTTAATGACAAGTAATTTAATTTCCATCTGCCTCAATTTTATCATCTGTAAAATGGAGATAATAAAATAGCCCTTGTCTCCCCAGGTGGTTGTGAGAATGAAATAAGATATTTACAAAGTGCTTTGCAAATGTTAAAACACTATAGAAATGGTAGCTATTACTAGTGTAGGAAAGTAACATAGGCATTAGTAGGTCAGTTTGGCTAAAATGTAGAGTATGGGGAGCAGAGTTATTTGGAAGACAGTTGAAAAAGGTAGGTCAAAGCCAGATTCTGGAGAGCCTTAAACTCTAGACATTTTATCCTAGAGGAACTACTTGACATTTATGTTCAGGGGAGTGTTATGGTCAGACTTTGTCCTGAGGAGGATTATTTTTTTGGTCATAGAATGGAAGACAAGGGATGGATTGAGATGGCGAGAGTATAGGACAGTGATGGAGTCAAAAGGTCAGGTTTCAAATTCCAACTCAGAGAGCCAGGAGATTTGCGATCATGAGATTCCATTTTCACATCTGTAGAAAAAGGAAATGGGGATAATAAAACTTGCATTTCCTGCCCCTCAGGTGTGTTGTGAGGAAAGCAGTTTGCAAACTTGATATCACTCTATAAATGAGAGCTGTAACCATTGATTCTGTGAATATTTAAAACTATTAAAAACCAGGTAATCTCTTTCTCTGGAGTATAAAACAAGACATGTTTCTAATGAAGAAAGCTTCATAAAATTCAAACTCAATTTTAGCCATGGTATTCCACGATGCTAGTTTCATTATCTTCAAGAAGATCATAGTATACCAAAATTATTCTGTACAATAATAACAACACATCTTATGTCATTGCTTTTTCCGAAGAGCTCAAAGCACTCTATGCGCTTTAATTAAACCCTTTAATATCTCTGTGAAGTAGGCAGGGGACTAGACACAAAGTGAGTCATCTTACAGTATCCAACAGTAGAAAGACTAGACTTGAAGGGTGTGCTCTCAGAGGAAATTCGCTTTTATTATTATTGCTCCCATTTTACCAATGAGAAAACAGGGTTATTATTCAGAGAACGATAATCAGAGGTTCTCCATTTTCATTGAGGATGGAACATATTGCAGCAGGAGGGACTTAGGTTAGATAAAAGGAAAACTTTCTGCCTGGGAAATGTGTTAAAGCACTGCAGTTGGTAACTGAAGGAAGCTATGTAATTCTCTCCAGGGAGATCTTTAAAAATAGTCTAGAAACACTTCTGTCTTAGATAACCTCTGGTAGTCTCTCTTAGTCTTATGATTCTACATACATCACCAGTTAAAAATGAACACATTTATGCTTTGTTCTGTCCTGACCATCCGAAGAAAATATAAATCACATGTTGCCTTCCTATTTGTTTATCTTCAAAAGAGACAAGAAAGGAAAAACTCCAAACTTTAATTCTAAAAGATTGGAATTCCTCTCAGTTTTAGCTAATGAGCTTATCTGAGGATTAGCTGGATCCTATCCCTTCTCCCTTTAAGTACCTAATGGTGAGTCATCTCTCCTACTTGCCATGTTATGGAAGGGATAACTACTGGCAACATAGAAATGGACATACTTCTAAAGATGGCAAAGTTGGGAAGGCTAGCAGAATTGGAAATATTAGTACTTTAGGTCTCTCTGTTCTAGCCTTAGGATCAATCCGCTGAGATCTTTAGTCACATTGTCACAAATGAGCACCTGCAGGTTCAATATATGATCCACGTTAATAAGTCAATTTCCCTTTTTCGCTTGTGAGAATATATATATACTAGATGAATGTTTTGGGAAAAAAATATCTGTTCTGTGGTGAGAGTCACCCCAGGGTTTGTTCATACTTCCTAAATTATATTAAGGAAGAGAGATTTGTATTGGGGCCATTATATTTTTTCTTGGTTATAAAAAATTGGCTACCTTTAACCCTTGGTTGTTTCTAGCAACAATTTCCCCCCTATCATGCATTTAATAGTATAGAGAGAGGATACTAACTCATCATGGAAGTTAAAAAATTAAAGCCTTTATTATTTATATTAAGGGATAGTTTGCTTATTTCCTTCTCATGCTGATTTTGAGAGAAATACAATCAGGTGCTTTGGATATACTTTAGGAAGTGATAAATGTAAACACATAGTTTTTTCCTAAGTTGGATAATCCTTCATAATGGCTTAAGTTAATTGGGAGAACAACTATCAGTTCTAGACCTTAAATCAGCAGGGAAACTTCCCTTGGGGAAGAGATGCCCGACAGTAATGCTGACATCAAGGCTGGAGTGAGAGTTCAGAGTTCTTATATAAAAATTGGCTTGGTGCCACCAGTATTCATTCTATCTACAAATATTATCAAATATTTTCTATGTATAGAGAGCAATGTGGTATAGAGGAGGGAGTGCTGGACTAGAAGATCTAGTTCAAATCTTGTCTCTGAACCTTCCTTGCTGTGTGACTTTTTTTTCCCTTCTAAAATCCTTTCCTTCTACCTTAACATCAATACTATGTATTGGTTCTAAGACAGAAGAGTGGTAAGGGCTAGGCAATGGGGGTCAAATGACTTACCCAGGGTCACATAGCTAAGGAGTTGTCTGAGGCCAGATTTGAACCTAGGACCTCCTATCTCTAGACCTGGCTCTCAATCCACTGAGCTATCTAACTGTGTGATTCAGGAGTCATTTAACTGTTTTATGTCTCAAGGAACTTGTTATAATTATCTAAAAAGTCCTATGCAGTTTTCTATATGTGGAGGGAGTCCCCACACCAACAAAATCACAGACCTAGAATAAATTTATGAATTTGCAATCTACTTTGTTAGGTGCTAAGGAAACCCAAATGTGATTAAGACATGGTCCTGATATCAAGGTATTTACAAACTAGCAGGTCTCTGTGTGTGCAGTGTGGGGACTAGAATGGGGAGGACAGAAGAAGCTCCAAGGAAAGTGGTTGTGTTGTTCTATAAAGGTGACATGAAGCTCTATCTCCTGCATAAGTATCCTGCGCATACAGTGGGGTTGTGAGCTATAGAAAGAGGATCTGCCTCAATGAGAGGAAAACCCTGTTCAGGCAGTTCATTTTTAGAGTTGGGTATGCTGCAAGAAGAAGCCATAATGACTGTTGGAACTAAGAGAGGAACTCTGACACTTTATTAGTAGCTGGTGTATTCAGGTAGAGATGTGTGTCTAGTGAGGATCACTGGCTACGATAATCAGAGAATAGACCAAAGAAGATTAGCGAAAGGGGAAAAGTAAGAAATAGGCAGTATGACTGAATTCTAGAGTGTGTCAAAGCCTAGGTCCTTTTCATCGCCTTAAAATTTGTAAAGCAAAAGAACAATTAAAGAGAAGAGAAAAGAAAGGAAAGAAATCTTCACAAGGAAAAGTCAAGACAAAAAACCTTGAGAAAATGAAGAAATCAGTTATCAAAAAGAAAAGCACCCAATTACAAGGATGAAATATTGTGGGGGGTAAAAGAAATCTGTAGAAGAAGGGAATAATTCTTTAATAACTATAGCTAGGACCCCAGGAAAGAGAATTCAACACCAATAAGAAAAGAATGATTGACAAGCTTAATATAAGATTTATGAAGATGTAAGTTGGGGCAGCTAGGTGGTTCAGGGGATAGAGAGCTAGGCATGAAGATGGGAGGTCCTGGGTTCAAATCTAACCTCAGATACTTCCTAGCTGTGTGACCCTTAATGCAATTGCCTAGCCCTTATTGCCTTGGAACCAACATTTAGTACTGATTCTAAGATGGAAGATGAAAAAAAGAATTAGTAGCACAGCATATGAGATGAATAAATGGGCATTGTAGGAAAATCACTTTAGTGACTGAATGGAAGATGGGTTGGAAAGGGGAAAGACTTGAAACAGGCCAATTCACCACCTCATTGAGGCAGATCCTCTTTCTATAGCTCACAAATTCTACAGATTTCTTTTACCCCCCACCCCAATATTTCATCCTTGTAATTGGTGCTTTTCTTTTTGATAACTGATTTCTTCATTTTCTCAAGGTTTTATGTCTTGACTTTTCCTTGTGAAGATTTCTTTCCTTTCCTTTCTCTTCTCTTTAATTGTTCATTTGCTTTACAAATTTTGGAATAACCAAGGCATGAGGTGATGAGGTGCCATAGGAGAGAAGGGGGCATAATCAAAATATTTTGAAAAGATGAAATCAATAGACTTTGGCAACAGCTTATATTGGGGGGAGGGAGGTGAGAGATAGTCCAGAATGACTCCTGGGCTGTAGCCTGAGGGATTAGGAGGAAGATGTTGCTCTCTACAGTAAGAAGGAAAGTAGGAGTAGAGAACGATTTAGGGGAAAAGACAAATGAGTTTAATGTTAGACACTGAGTTTAATGCTTATCCAATTCGAGATGTCTGAAAGGCAGTTGGCAATGTGAGACTGGAGGTCAGCATGAGGCATGATGGAAATTTATCAGCTACATTTCCACAAAAATGTCATTGTAATTAGTAGACAGGATTGGCAAGTGAGTAATGTGAGTTAGTAATTGTAGCTAATGAAAATACTAACAAAAGAACAATAATAACTATTATTTACATAGTATCTACTAAGTATGCCAGGCACTCTGCTAAGCAAAAATTATTTCACTTAGTCCTTACAACAACCCTGGAAGAGAGGGGCTATTATCCCCATTTTACAACTGAGGAAATGGAGACAAGCTGAGGTTAAGTGATTTACCTGAGCTCACACAGCTAGGAAATGTCTGAGGCCAGAATTGAATTCAGATCTTCCTGACTCCAAGCCTAGCCCTCTACCCACCATGCCACCTAGTTACCTTCTTCCATTTGGGTTTATTTATCTCTGTGAGGTATCTTTTTTCAGCTATGACAGCCACTAAAACCAAATATCTAAAATGAACTTAGAATCAGACCTTTGAATCAATGATTCACAAAACCAAGATTTTCAAAATAATGAAAAATATTTAAGGACATTGCTCTATCTAAAATTTTCATGGTTGATAATATTTTAGTGAAAGCAGAAATGATTTCTGTCATTAAAATAAAAATAATTTAAAAAATTACTTTACTTTTATCTACTTTACTTTTTACTTTTATGATGTATTAGCGTAGAATATATGTATGTACATATATATATATAATATATGTAATTTAAAAATAAGTCTATAGCCATATATAGAAGTAAGTAGGTGGTATCTAAAATAGAGCATTAGCTCTGGAGTCAGGATGCCCTGAGTTCATATCTGATCTCAGATACTTGCTAGCTCTGTTTTTCTGAGTTTCTTTATCTGTATAATGGGGATAATAGTATCACTTAATTCATCAAGATTATTATGAGGACCAAATGAGATAATAATTAGAAAGCACTTAGCACAGTGCCTGGCACATAGTGAGCATTATGTAAATGTGAGCTGCTATTATTATTATTATTATTATATTGGAAGATACTGAAAATTTTATTAATAGCAATGTTCATTTAAGATAGTTTTGAGCAGTGCTATCTGACTCAAATAAAAATGAGACCAGAAAGAAGAATCCTGTGGAGTTTATGTTAACTTGGTTTTAAAATGTTATTTTTGTTTTATTATATTTTTAAACTTATTTTGTTAAATATTTTCCAATTACATTTTAATCTGGCTCTGATGGTGCTGTGGCATGTATGACATCTCTGATTTAGAGATTGCTGTTCTAATGAGGGAAAAAATTGATGCAAGTAGAAGTAGAAGAGATATAGTTGACTTTCTTTAAGGTCTTAGTAGCCCAGGTGAATGCTAGTCAGCAAAAAGAGGTAAAAAGCTAAGGATAATGAGCCATACTCTTTATCTGAGCAGGCTAGAGTAGGCAACTATAAAAAAGATTATCATAGTAAAAACAAAATAAAGTAGACTGAGCAAGGGCCTGGACAAGGGAAGAGGAAGAGGATTCTTTGAAGTCTGATGCTGGAGTTAGGGAAGGAATTTTTTCAAGTAAGACTGTCCCTATCTACCTAAGAGATAATTCCAAAAGATAAAGAAGTAATAAATAAGAACTAGTATTTATTTAGGATATTAGGGCAAGTAGGTGGCACACTGGATAGAATACAGGGCCTGAAATCAGAAAGACTCATCTTCCCGAGTTCAAATGTGGCCTCAGACACTAGCTGTGTGACCCTAGGCAAGTCACTTAACTTTCTTTGCCTGAGTTTCCCCATCTATAAAATGAGCTAGAGAAGGAAATGAAAGACCACTCCAGTATCTCTGCCAAGGAAACTCCAAATGGGGTCATGAAAAGTCAGACATGATTTAAATGACTGGCCATTTAGTACTTTAAGGTTTTCAAAGCAATGGGCATGTTTTGTTTTGTTTGAGTTTTGTATCATAAAGAAATATGTGATCTGAGTCTGGGTTAGGAAGGATAAATCAAGACTGATTCAAGACACCAAACTGCAGGAATCTAATACGGATCAATAAAAATTTATATGCATATGTATATAATTTCATAGTATAATATTACAGTTAACAACTTTAACCATTAACATTTTAATAGGCTGTATTAACCAGTAAAGTAGAATATTATAAAACAGAACAGAAAGAAAAACAAAAACACTTCTGCTTTATCCAGGGAACATGCTTGAAATATAAAAGTCCTACAGTTGTTAAAATGAGTAGTTGCAATAGAATTTATTAAGTTCAAAGTGAACCCAAAAAAGCAGGAGTCAAATCACAATCACGACTTCAGATAAGGCAATAGTAAACTGAAAAAGACAAAGAGGAAAACGTTATTCTCAAGGGCATCATATATAATGAAACTACTATCACAAAATTAAACATACCCTTATGTGATTGCTCATGGTATGGTATCTCAGTTTCCTCATCTGAAAAAAGAACTAGAGAAAGAAAGGGCAAATCTACCTTGTCAAGAAAACCCTAAGTGAGCCGGGTTAAGATGGTGGCAGAGTAGAGGCAGAGCAACTTTCTCTCCTTACCAACTGATATAGCGTACCTCCAAAGGACAAAAAAAAATCAGGATGAAAGAAGGCACCCCACAATAGGGCTCAGTATCAAAGGTATGTGGGATTTGGGCACTTCCATGCTATAAGGGAGGGAAATAGCTCCCATCAAAATGTGAGTGGATCAACCCTCCCCCACCCCACTCACAGTACCAGAGGCAGAGGCTGTGCTCCAGAGTTAGAGTAAGCAGAGGCATAAAATCTAGGCCCTAGGCAGCTAGCTGGCACTACCAGGAGCTTGCTCCTGAGAGCAGCAAGACCTGAGATCCCAAGTGGCTGGAAAACGCAGACCCTGGACATGGGAGTGGGGCTGAGAGAGGCAGCAGCAGCACCACCGAGCTCATCCTCAGGGGAAAACCTCAGGTGGTGGAGCAAGTGTGGGCCAAGTTCTGGACTCTGGGCAGCTGGCTAGGACCACGGGGGCTTGACCCTGAAAAGAGTGAGACCAGAGACCCCAGGAGGGTCCCCAGAGAAGCCAGGAGACTCACAAAGTAGCCTCAGGCAAAAACTTCTCCCTAACTCCATACAAAGAGAATCAGATTGCCTTACTCAGACTTCTGGCAAGCAAGGCCCAAGAAATAAACAAGATGACCAAGAAAAAAACTAACACTTGATAACTTCTGCACAGAAAAAACCCAGAAAACAGAGGAGGACAAACAATTAAAGACAACCAAACCTTCCCCCAAAATGAAAATGGGTCACAAGATCTTGAAGAGTTCAAATCTGAGATCATGAGAAAGATGGAAGAGATCTGGCAAGAAAATAACAGTTTAAAAGGCAGAATTTCTCAATTGGAAAGTGAGGCTCAGAAATCAAAAGAATTGATGAGCAAATTGAAGACCAGGAATGACCAGCTGGAAGCCTTGAAGAACCAGATAGACCAGATTGAAAAGGAAAACCAAAAGATTATAACCAAAAACAAGTCTTTAAAGGCTAGAATTGGGCAATTAAAAGCCAATGATCTCACAGGACAAGAATTAATAAAGCAAAGACAAAAGACTGACAAAATAGAAGAAAACATGAAATATCTCAATGAGAAGTTAATAGACCAAAAAAACAGGTCTAGAAGAGACAACTTGAGAATTTTTCGTCTTCCGGAAAAATTAGAGACAAATAGAAACCTAGATAGTATATTACAAGAAATTATCCAACAAAACTGTCCCAATGTCCTCGATCAAGAGGGCAAA
Organism: Gracilinanus agilis; assembly: GCF_016433145.1. NCBI lineage: Eukaryota > Metazoa > Chordata > Mammalia > Didelphimorphia > Didelphidae > Gracilinanus > Gracilinanus agilis. The sequence continues at coordinate 56,875,724 of NC_058134.1, read as the reverse complement.
ATAGACATTGAAAGGATCCATAGATCATCCTCTACATTAAATCCTCAGAAGACAACCCCCAGGAATATAATAGCCAAATTCAAAAGCTTCCAAGTTAAGGAAAAAATATTACAAGAAGCCAGAAAGAGACAATTCAGATATCAAGGAACACCAATCAGGATTACGCAGGATCTGGCAGCCTCCACACTACAAGACCGCAAGGCTTAGAACATGATATTCAGAAAGGCAAGAGAAATGGGTCTACAACCAAGGATCACCTAGCCATCAAAACTGACTATATATTTCCAGGGGAAAGTATGGGCATTCAACAAGATAGAAGATTTCCAAGCATTTGCACAGAAAAGACCAGGACTGAATGGAAAGTTTCATATCCAACCACAAAAACCAAGAGAAACATGAAATGGTAAATAAGAAAGAGAGGGGAAAGAAAGAAAACTCTGACCTTTAAATTGCCTTCTTCAAGGGCTTCAATAAGATCAAATTATTTGTATTTCTAAATAGAGAAAAATTAAGTGTAATTCTAAAAAATTATTATAGTAATTAGAAGAATTAGTAATAAGGAGAAGTTGGAGTACTAAATGGTCTAAGATGATATTGGGGGGGAAATGTAAGGGGGGAAATAGAAGATGGCACCAAGAGTAACTTGAAGGAATAAGAAAAATAGGGTAATCTATATCACACAAAGAGGGCATGGGAAGGGGAGGGGAGGAATACTATTATAAGAAGGAGAGGAAGAGAGTGTAAAAGGAAATACTTAAACCTTACTCTCAGTGGAATTAATCCTGAGAGGGAAGAGTAGCTAGATCCATTCGGATATCAAATTTTATCTAACACTACTGATAAAGTCAGAAGGGACAAACCAAGGGAGGCAGTGGGGGGGGGGAGTTCTTAAAGGGAGGGGAAGAGAGGGGGGAAGGAATTCATTAAGCCTTAAAAATAATGAGGGGAGTAAAAAGGAAGGGGGTGGAAAGGGAAGTAAATCAAGGGAGGGGACAAGGGGTATTGATTTAAAACAAACCACTGGTCTAAAAGGAAATACTGTAATAGGAAGGGATAGAACTAGGAGAGGATACCAAAATGTTATGGAATACACAGATAAAAATTATAACCCTGAATGTGAATGGGAAGAACTCACTTATAAAACAGAAGCAAATAGCAGAGTGGATTAGAATACAAAATCCTACCATATGTTGCCTACAAGAAATACAGGTGGACATACACAGGGTTAAGATTAAGGGCTGGAGTAAAATCTTTTGGGCTTCAACTGAGAAAACGAAGGCAGGAGTGGCACTCATGATTTCTGACAAAACCAAAGTAAAAATAGATTTGATTAAAAGAGATAGGGAAGGTAATTACATCCTGATAAAAGGCAGTATAAATAATGAGGAAATAACAGTACTCAACATGTACGTACCAAATACACCTAAATTTCTAAAGGAGAAACTGGCAGAGCTCAAGGAGAAAATAGATTGTAAAACCATACTAGTGAGAGCTCTAAATATTCCTAATACTGGTTTGCTCAAAGGAATAAAGAACTGGAGGAATTCCATGTAAACTGGAATGACCTCCAGGAATTGATGCAGAGTGAAAGGAGCAGATCCAGGAGAACACTGTACATAGAGACTGATACACTGTGGTACAATTGAACATAAAGGACTTTTATACTAGCAGCAATGCAAGGATCCAGAGCAAGGCTGAGGGACTTATAAGAAAGAAAATTAGCCACATTCAGAGGAAGAACTATGGGAGGAGAAACACAGAAGAAAAACAACTGCTTGAACAAATAGGCTGTTGGGGATGTAGACACTAAATGATAACTCTAGTCTAACTATCAATAATATGGAATTAGGTCTTGATCAATGATACATGTAAAACCCAGTGGAATTGTGTGTTGGCTAAGGGGGTTTAGAGCAGATTCAGGGAGAGGGAAAGGACATGAAATATGTAACTAGGAGAAAATATTCAAAATAAAAAAAATAATGTAAAAAAATGAAGTACTCTAGTAGCAAGGAATTAAAAAAAAAAGAAAGAAAAGAAAACCCTAAATGGAGTTGCAAAGAGTCAGACACAACTGAAATGACTCAAAAACAATATCTAAAAGAAAAGCTACCTGAACTTCGGAAAAACCTAGAGAGTGAAATGATTATTTTAATTTTATTTGATTTAAAATTTTTTATTTTATTTTAAAATTTCATTTAAAATTTATTCATTTTAAGTGATTGATTATTGCTTCTTTTAGCCTTACTGAAATCTAAAAGAAGCATGAAACAAGAAGAAAATTTCATATTTGAACAAATGTTACCTAGACAAATAATGATAGACCTTTGGTAATAATTCATAAGCTCAATTACACCAAGGGATTCAACATACTTTTTTATCCCCAGCATAATATGTACTACTTGTTTAGAAAAACTGATCACATGCCCTCTAATGTTATATGTTACCCTCTAATAGTTCTGATATTCTTCCAAAGCATTTTAGCATTTTGCCAGATTTTATTGAGTATTTCTCTGCTAATATGCCTGGCAGATCATTATATATGTAATTTGGGCAGTATGGTCATGATTCCTCTTTTGGTGTAAGCCAGCTGAGAATGTAGAATATCCCTTCCTTTTTGTTAACAAACAGTAACTTGCAAGTTGACTTATACTATCATTTGCAAACACTATTTTTGGTCAACTATTCTGGACAATGAGTTTTGGAAAAAGATTTGTTTGGGTGTATGTGTTGGAAAGTATCTATTGTGTAAAAGCAAATCTATCTACCTATCCATCTGTCTGTCTCTATCTTTAAATGCTATTATTTCATAGGAGAAAAAGGTGTGCATAAATGCTGCATAACAGAACCTGGAGGCGTAAATGTTGTACAATAGCACAGAAGTCTGTGGTGAAGGCTCTTGGAGACCATTTTAAAAAATTTATGTTGGAGGCAGCTAGGTGGCTCAGTGGATTGAGAGCCAGGCCTAGAGATGAGAGGTCCTGAGTTCAAATCTGGCCTCTGACATATCCTAGCTGTGTGACCTTGGTCAAGTCACTTAACCCTAATAGCCTTGTCTTTTCTGCTTTTCTGCCTTGGTACTTAATAATTATTCCAAGATGGAAGGTAAGGGTAAAAAACAAAACAAAACAAAACAAAAAACACACCACAACTCATGGTGGTGTATGGGGTTATTGAATCTTCCTTTCTTTTTTCTCGGAAAAAGAGTCATTGTTGTAGTAAATGAGGAGAGTAAGCAGAATAGTGGAATGTAAGATCCATGATGGTAGGGACCAATTTCATTTTTTTAATTTGTATTCCCAGAACCTGCACAATTCGTGGCACACCACATACATCCCTAATAAACTCTTGTTGATGGATTGCCTAAATGGATGGCAACTCCTCCACCTCTACTTCTGCCTCCTCCTCTTCCTCCTCCTCTTCTTCTTCTTCTTCCTTTTCTTTTTCTCCTTTACCCCTCACATTAGGATACAAACTCCAGGGAAGGAGAAGTGCATGTGTTATAAAAGGGAGATTAGGGTAAAGGAGTAAGAGAAAGAAGAGGATGCTTATGAATGAGCATGGGAGGATAAAGGCAATCCTTGCTTCCTGGGCAGCTTAGTCTGTAGGGCCCCAGGAAGAATTAGAGAGAGTATTCAGGGTTTGGCGCCGTTCCTAAAAGACTAAGGTACTTGACATAGCTTTTGGAAAGGTTAGTATTTGACGGACTAAAAGTGACACAAGTGACCAACATTTCCTTTCTGCCTTTGAAAACAGACTTAATGAGAAGAGAGGCAAATCGCCAGTCTTTGGGTACTTTGTTGCATGTGTCTCTTAAGCAGTGATAATAACACTTTCCACATCTTTGAGGATGTTAAAAAATAGACTTTGAGGATGATGAAAAAATAGACTTATAAGGAATTCAAAGCTCTTTTAAAAAAACAGCATTGCATAATTGGAAATATAATTCAGGAAGGAAATGATTTTTTTCCCCTGGAACGAGGTACAAATTTTGGACTTTTAAAGTAAACTATGCTCAGGAAAATGATAAAAGAATTATGTAACCCCTTACAGTCAGACAGATCATAATACAAACGTGTACAACACACTTATACATACATATATGCATGCATGCATATATATATACACATATATCTCTGCCTGTCTTGAAATGTCATCTACCTGTATATACACTCATACACATATAATCTATATAAGTGTATATATCTGTTTTGAAATATTTGTAGGTGTGTGTACACAATATATACACATATATGTACTACATATGTATACTGTATGAATTATGCATACTCTATGTGTGTGTGCATGTGTGTAATTTAACTTCCCAGGCAATTAGAAGCCAAATCCTTATTTTTACTATAAGATAATTTTGGTAGAAAGGATAGGCAGGCTCGAAGAGATGTTTTTTCTTAGTGTTTAATATTTTCTTACATTTCTATAACAGAAAGTGCTTGCCTTGTGGGATTGTGGGATCCTCTTCCTTTGAGGTCTTTAAGAAGAGTCACCGTGATGACTTTGCTCTACAATAGTAAGGAAGGGAGAAAGAAAGGGAATAAGCATGAATATACTTCCTACATGCCATGCACTGGTTAAGTGCTTTACAAATAGTATCTTATCCTCACAACAACTCTGTGAGGAAGGTACTATTATTTCCATTTTACAGTGGGAGAAAATGAGGCAGGTAGAGGATAAGTGACTTGCCCAGGGTAATACAGTGCTACTATCTAAGTCCATATTTGAACTCAGATCTTCCTGATTTTAGGTCCAACACTCTATACCTGGGACAATGATAGGGAGTCCTGTCATGTATGGGTCAGATGAGGGTGTCTCCAATGTCCCTTCCAACTTTGAAATTCTGTGATCCGATCTGTTTACATAACCATTGCTCTCATTTGCTCATTAAAGACTTATGTCTTAAATGGCGGTGCCTTTATTATTAAAGAGGGGCAGGTAGGGGGTGCATTAGATAGAAGAGCACTGGACCTGAAGTCCAGAAGACTCCTCTTTCTGAATTCAAATCTCAGAAGCTTACCAGGTGAATGACCCTGGGCAAGGGACTTAATGCTGTTTGCCTCAGTTTACTAATCTTTAAAATGAGCTAGAGGAGAAAAAGGCAAACCACTCCAGTCTCTTTGTCAAGAAAATCACAAATGGGGCCACAAAGAGTAAGACACAACTGAAAAATGACTGTACCACAAATTATTCATTGCTGTTTTATAGCAGACTCAGTCATAGATCTGTAGAGTTCCTTTCACAGTATCTTCATTTCTGTTACAATAAGTATTAAATGCAATTTTACAATAGAATTTTGTGGCTGGAAGGGAACTGGGAGCTCATCTTTCTCATTTTTACAGATGAGGAAATTAAGACGGGAAGAAGTGAGCTGGCTTCCCTTAGGTTACACATTTAGTTAGTGGCCGAACCAGGAGATCCAATGAAATAAAATATGTGAGGTGCTTTATAAAACTAAAAAGTGCTATGTATATGCTATTATGATGAGGACTATTTTATTATTATCATCATAAGCTTAGCTTTCCTCACTCCTCTCTAGTATACTTTCTGTTCCATCACATTGTTGGTCATTATAGAATTCATTCTAAGCTGCCTCGATTTTCTACAATTTCTTCCATAATTACCTAAGACCAAGGCATCATTACACCATCATCATCACAGCTAATCGAGAGTGTTTACTATGTGCCAGGCACAGTATTAAATGCCTTAGAATTATTATCTCACATGGCACTTCCATTACGTCACTTCACAACGATACTGGGAGGTAGGTGCTATTTTACAGATGAGGAAACTGAGGCAGATGAAAGTTAAATGATTCATCCAGGGTCATACATCTAATCACATCTGAATACAGATCTTCCTGATTCCAGGTATGGTGCTCTAGCCATGGCACCACATACATCAAATATATATTTTGTACCTACTGTGTGCAAAACAATCTACTAAGTACAGTGAGGCAGAATCAGAGATGACTAGGGCACAGTTCCTGATTTTGTGCAGTTTGATCGTCTATGTACAGGCAATATCCCTCACTGGAGTAAAGAAGCAGCTAGGAAGATCAAGGGAGTATGAGTTCTAACCCCAGCTCTGCTCCTGCCCGGGTGACATGAGACAAGTAGTATAATTGCACTGTGCTTTGGTTCTCCAAACTTTAAGAACAGGGACAGTAATACTGACTCATTGGGTTGTTACAAGAAGTGGCAATAAAACTGGCTATAAAGTACAGAACATATATGAGTGCTGTACAAATGCTTCATAATAAAAAAGTAACTTGGCCGAGTTATATTTAGACGAAGAAGTTATAACCATTTCTGGCCATAATGAGGAGCACAATGCTATCTACGGCAGAGTTCTGATTGCTCCGAGAGCTAATGAAGCCTTCTCCTTTGTTGTGGCAGAATTCTCTTTAGCTTCCACAATTAATAGCATTTTCTAATATGCTCTTATTTTGTACTGAGCAACGGAACTACAATATCAGCTAAGATGAAGTTTGACTGTGAAGGGTGCTATTTTTCTTTTTAGCAAAACGTTTATTTAAAAAAAATTATGGCTTAATGGTTTTGTGATGCCTTTTGATTTTTTTTACACCCAAATCATTTTTTTCCTCCAAGAATTCCTCACCACCTCTCCCAAAACACACAAACATGGAACCCTCTTTTGGGTTACAGAAAACAAACAAACAATTTGGCCATGCATGTAATGTTCTGCTCCTGTAGTTTTCCACCTCTCTAAAAAAGAGGAAGTTGTTGTTCAGTTGTGTCTGGCTCTTTGTGACCCCATTTGGGGTTTCCTTGGCAAAGATACTGAAGTAACTTGCCATTTCTTTCTCTAGCTCACACAACTAGTATTTGAGTGAGTTCAGGTCCTATTGCTGAGTGACCATTGGCAAGTCATCATTTTTCTGGGCCTCGGTTTTCTCATCTGCAAAATGGGGCAGTTGGGTTAGATGGCCTTTGAAGTCCTTTCTAGGTAGAGAGTAATGAACCTTTGAACTACAAGGTGGCCCAGGCAAGCTTAAAATTGAACTAAGACTTTTAGAACACCTCATATAATATTTCAAGACTCAACACTTTTATTTGTAGGTAAAAAAGACTAACATGGCACCAATTAAATTCATAATCCAATGAGAAGTGATTATTAAGGACATATAATTGTTGTCTAGTCATTTTTCAATTGTGCCTGACTCTTCATGACCTCATTTGGGGTTTTCTTGGTTAAGATACTGGATTGGGTGGCCATTTCTTTCTCTAGCTTATTTTATAGATGAGGAAACTGAGGCAAACAGGGTTTTAAGTGACTTGTCCAGGATCATCTAGCTAGTAAGTGTCTGAGGCCAGATTTGAACCCAGGAAGAGAGTCTTCTTGACCAGTGCTGGTACTCTATTCCTCTGTGCCACCTAAGCTGCCTAAGCACATGCGATAACAATTGACAATATATCTCTTTAAATTTTGCAAAGTGCTTTATGTACACTGTCTTATTTAAGACTCACAGTGTCCCTGTGAAGCAGGACCTCTGGGTAGTAGGATGTACGTTTTATACATGAGAACCCACAAAATTTGAATCTAGGTCTTCTTGACTCCAGGAATAGCACACACTCTACCAGGCTAGACTGGCTCAAATCTAAAATAAAATTCTAAATATCAAATTTCATTTAGAACAAACATACAAAGTAATGCCCCTGTGTTCATATTTATTCACAAGTGGCTACAATCACTCAACTGACCCAGTAAAGTTAGCTGACCTAAAGTGATATTCTTAGTAAAGCAACCCATCAGGGAAAATCCTACACTTGGAACAGAAAGCAACTCCAAGAGACTCTTGCCTTAAGGAAAGCAAAATCATTATTTCCATCCAACAGAAATAGCAACTGAGGTTCAGACATGATCCTTTTCTCTTGGCCTTCCAATTTCTCAACCTCCATCTTTAACCAGGTTAGATCTCTTTAACAAATGGAATTGATGTTGAACTCAGAAAGGTCCCCACTGACCAAAGGATCACAGACTTTGAATTGGAAGGGATTTTTTTGGTCCACTACTGCCATGTCCATTTTACAGGTGGGAAAACCGAGGCACAGAGGGCGAGGTAACTTGCTCATAGTAGATTGAGTGGCAGAACCATAATTTGAACCTAGGTTCTCTAACTCTTTGGCAAAAGTAGAGGCCCTCTAATAATGACCTTAGGGGGTCTCAGTCAATATCTCTTGAACTCAAGTACCTGTGGGCTAAGGCCCTATGAGGCCTCTGGTCCAGAGATCCTATCAGAGACAGATGACAACTGTGGTGAGGGTAGACTGGCTCAGTTCATGCTTGTTACCAGCTCCATTCATGGAACCAGATCATAGCTCTACTTCCCCCTTATTTCATGGCCAAGCCCAGATGCCATATTTTCCATGGAAATCTTTTCTGATCCCTGTAGGTATATTTCCAGTCTTTGATGCTTCTCTCTTTAACTTCTTTCCTGAAATTTGCTCATTTTAATTTGCATTGCCCCCTTCTTGGGGGCAGCTGGGCAGTACAATTAACAGAGCCCTGGGTTTAGAATAAAGAAGACTCATATTCATGAGTTCAAATCTGGCCTGGGACATTTACTAGCTAGGTGACCCTGGACAAGTCACTTAATTGTGTTTGCCTCAGTCTCCTCATATATAAAATGAACTGGAGAAAAAAATGGAAAACCACTCCAGTATCTTCATCCAGAAAATCCCAAATGGGGTCATGAAGAGGCAGACATGACTGCAATACTACTACTACTACTACTACTACTACTACTACTACTACTACTACTACTACTACTACTACTACTACTACTACTACTACCAACAACAAACAACAACAACAACAATAGCAACTTACTCTTATACACTATACTATAAGCCACTCAGGGTCTAGAACTGGGTCATTTTTCTTGTCTCATCCCTCCCCATTCCCGTTGTCTTCACACTACTTTGCACATAGTTGGAGTTTATTAAGCACCTACTATGTGCAAGGCATTTTGTTTGACAAAGACCAAAAAATGAAATAGTTGCTGCCTTCTAGAACTGTATATTCTATCAGAATTGAATAGAATTAAATAACATATAGGAAACAGTATGGCACATTGGCTAGAGATCAATTATTCTCTCCTTGATCTCTAGCCAATGTGCCATATTGTTCTGCCTCAGAAAAAACCTAGCTGTGTGACCCTGGAGAATTCACTTAACTTCTCATTGCCCCAGGCAGCTCACTAAGATGAAAAATTTCAGAGTGGGTGCCGATTTACATTGGTAGAGGGAGTTTTTATATTTGGATCTCCACATGAAATCACATCAAATTTAAAGGGTAACTTGCTTAAGGTTGCACAGTTAATAAATCCTTCTAAAGGATGGCCAGACCAAGGCATCCTGCTTCGTAGTACAACATGGCTTCATTGACTGTCAACTATCTCAGATGTGCTTCCAGATTCAAGGACCATCAGAGTTGGACCTTTTGGGACAGCCTTTTTTTTAAAGTGGTCAGAGCTCACCATTTTCATTTTTGGATCCTACATCCCTGTCTCAAATTGAACAGCACTGCTTTCTGTGTTTAATTACTTTTTAATGGAAATACCATTTGCATTCAAATGAGCTCTTAGTTTTCACATCACGAGTATGCATGGAAGTTATTGTGTCGTTATAATCTTATGCTATAATGGCTTCATAATACAAGTCTCTATGGAGTTGAATTAGTTGTTTCCTATGGTAATCGCACATCACTATAATATCATAATCACATAAGCACAGTCCCCACACGCTTCCACTGCAATCATTTTGACATTGTAAGAGTATTTTAATAGTATTAGCATAGATTCTCTGGAGAAATCATCTCATTGTCACAGCATTACTGTATAAGATTAATTGCATATGAAACTCATACCGTTGTGAATGAAAACGTTGGAAAATTTCGACACCTACCTGGCTGCCCGCCTTTCATCCCTCAAAATGACAGCATGTTCAGAAATAGAGAGGTGTGCTAATATCTCCTTTCCTTGAGCATTATGAGTGTCTCCTCATAATAGAAAGACTTCAAAGAATCATGAGATATGAGTAAATTAGATCAGTCACAAAACCTGGGGATTTACAAAAGAAGCTGATACTCCTTCAAGAAGCTTACAGTTTCTTCAGGCAATCAAAATTTCCAGACACATGGCAAGTGAAAATAAATTGATCCATTCCTTGGGCACACAATAAATAGGGTACAAAAGAGTATAAATGCTCTGGAAAGTGTGAGAGGAGGCTTTAGACTAGAGGTGGGTATTTAAAAGAAAGTATTATAAAGGACATGAATTTCTTGTATAAACGTTCTATAATTAATTATTTAGAAAATTCATTAAGCATGGCGCTTCATTTGGCACCAAGGGCTTTAACAACAGAGAGCTAATTTTGGCAGGTCCTACCAAGCTGGAAAGATTTTGAATATGGGCTTGGTGACAGCCTGTTGTCCTTTGTCCAAGGACTAGCCTTGTCAAATGCATCAAGGCTCATCACCAAAAAGTTGGCTACCAGGTAATGATTTTTAGTTGGCCATAGCAACAAAAGATGAAAGCATACAACATCAAAACATTAAAAAAGCATAAAACAAACACCAGTCATATTCAGATTATCAGTAACTACAGTAGGGCCCTCCTAGCCCTCTTTAGGCTCACATGGTCCATAGGACACTTTGTGTTATAGAAAGAATACTGATTTTGAAGACATGCGTTTAAATCATGGTTTCTTTCCTGTGTGGTTTTAGGCACTTAGTCTCTCTGAGCTTCAGGTTCCTTATTTGAAGAAAGAAAAGGTTGGACTAGGTCTTTAATGTCACTTTTAACTTTAAATCACATGATCTTCTTATAAAAGTTGGGGTCATCTAGAAGCATCCCAAGAATCACTTTAGTCCATTTAAACTAACGATCTAAGTCAGCTGAGAATACCTCTGTTGAAGCAATCAATCAGATAATGGCACGAAAACAAATGGAACAAATCTTTACTCATTTAGGAAGGAGTAAAAACTATTGGATGAAATTAAATGATGCAAAAATAACATATATTAGGATAGGCTAAATGGTCCACTGAGATGCCTGTGCTTCTAGTATAAAATTGCAGACCACTGCAGCTTCCAACATTTGAGTGGTAGAATGGCCTAGACAATGGAGAAGACTAGCCTTGACTTGGGGCTTGTTTGAGGGAAGAGGAAATGAGTTTGCTTTCCCAACTCAACTACCAGAAGATGATTTCATGAATTTCAAAAGGTCAGAGATTTTGGACTTTTAAACAGCATGGGCATCCTAGCAGTGTCATACGAATAGCAATGGCTGAAGGATGGCAAAGTCTGCATGGGGAAGGAAGGGAGTAGAAAGGAGCATTTATTAAGTACCTACTATTTGTCAGGCATTATACTAAGTGATTTACAGATATCGCTTGCTCTTTCATCTTCTCTCTGTTCCTCCTTTCCTTCTGTTCCTTCCTTCCCCTCCCCCTCTCTCCCTCCCTCCCCCCATTACTAGTGGCACAGTTCCTGGTACACAGTAAGTGCTTAACGATTTATTTTTTATACTGGGTTTTTCTATCTCACCCAGGCAACAAATGCAGGAGCCTCATGAGTCCAATCTCACTACAGATTGGCATGGAACTTTTGACCTGATCCATTTCCAAGTGGAGCAGTTTGACCTTTCTTTACATAACTTGGTTGTCTCTAATTCCCAAGGCTCAACACATTGGTGTCAACTTAGAGGGGTCACCCAGTTGACTCTGGTCTAGTGTAGTTCAAAACTGGAGCTCAAGAGATCCACAGGCTTCAGTCTCTCCAATCTCAGAGATTATAGGTACACTACCACACCTGGTATTAAATGTCTATTGTTTGATTTATTGATTGATAGTAAGAGAAAGGAAGATGGTCAAAAATGCTAAGATAAGAAAGGGTTAATGGGGGTAGCACCTGCCTACAGATAGAACACAGGAAACAAAATAGGTTTGTGAGAGAGTGGCTTCTTTTGACCTACTCTCTCTCTGTTCTAATCCCTTCACCTCTTCCCTTCCCCTAAAGAAAAGTCAGAGGAGAAAGAGAACACAAGTATAATATTTCTTAGTTTAAATCACAATGCAAAACCTCTTTGTCTCTAATCCATGATGAATTTCAAAGCCTGTGGAGGACAGTAGGGAATTCTCTACACCTGAGGCACCCTTCATTCACTTGATACTTCCCTGGGGCAATTATCCTTGAATGTCACATTATCACATTTTTCTCTGAAAATAATCATCAATGCTTATTTTTTTTAAATGAGAGCTATGTTGCACCTAGATTTAAATCTGACAAGAATTTGGGCTTTTAGATTCACTTTGTCCAGGAGATCAAGGTTTGGGGAGGAAGAAGGACTGGTTAACCATGAAAAAATTTGAGGGTTTGAGACATGCCTTTCCAAAGAACAGATGGCAACCTTTTGTATACTATTAAAAACCTGCAAACGTTCCTAGTTTGGGTAAATCATACCATTCTGAAGTGTAATGAGATATAATGGCCACTTATTTTTCCTTTCTGAACACTGAATGAGAACAACTTTGAAACTTATGGTTCAAATCCCTTTTCTATAAAATAGACAATAATACTTCTTTCAATCACTTAATTGGAACACAATAAAGATAAGACATTCCCTCTAAGTGCTGTGAGTTGCTTTTAGAAGCAGTACTCCTATCACATAAACAGTTTAAGCTGTTCTTTCTTCAGTGGTTAATTTTAATTTTCTAAGTATAATCATCTGTGATAACTGGTGTCAAGAATTCCTTGGTTCCTCCATTAAGCTCATTGTAAAATTGTACTCCCTAGTGGGATATCTTGGTAGCATAGTGGACAGAGCACCAGACCTGGAGTTGGGAGGACCTGGGTTAAAATCTGGCTTCAGACTCTTCCTAGCTGTTTGGTCCTGGTTAAATCACTTAACCTCAAATACCTAGCTCTTGATGCTCTTCCTTCTTAGAATTGATACTGACAGAAGGTAAGTATTAAAAAAATTACATTCCCTATTACTGAATTTATTTGTCAAGATAACTTAAATGGAGCCTCATCTACAATGAATTGATATTAATACATGTCATTTATTTTTATGCTTTATTTTGAACTTAAATTTATTTGTTACTTTAAAATTCCCAATTAACTCCTTCCCTTTCTGCCCTCCCCATTAGAAAATTGATAATCCTACCTAAATTAATCTACTTTATTCAATGCTATTCCAATTAAATTCCAAAAATTATTTTAATGCATGTTATTTATTTTATTTAAACTTGGCAGTTTTTTATGGTTCACTAGGCCCAAATATAGTCACAAATTGGAAATTAAGGCCTTAGGATGTTGGTGCTTAAGAGTGATCACCATAATTCTATCTCTTGTGCAAAGTGGATGTTGAATCCATTTAGGAAAACTTTAGGTTTTTTTTTTCTTCCTCTTATTCAGGTGTTTGAATATCAATGGAAAGATGTCCTCATAGTATTCTATAGGTTAATCATATAATAGAGAAGGATGTTATTAACATAGAGTATATAAACTATTTCAGTATAATTTGTTTCCTTTATAGTCTTAGATATTTTATTTTATACATTTTAAAACATGAGTCTGAGAAAGGGTTCATTGGCTTCATCAGACTGCTATAGAGGTCCAAGACACACACAAATTTAAGAACCTCTACAAAATAGAGATCGTGGCCTAGTTACGTAGTTTATGTGATGTTCGTGGAGGCAAGATCTTCCACCAACAAAAATACTGACTCATTGAAGGCTTGCATAATGGTTAGTATTTTTTATCAATAAAATAATTTTTGAATAAGTTCTGTACATTGCTTAAGACTTACTATTGCATCTTTAATAGACTCTACTATATAGTACAAACATAATTTTAATATGTGTGGGGAATCCAGAAAATTCCTGTAACTTGCTTTATTGCAATATTCATTTTATCTGATCTGGAACTGAACTTACAATATCAGGTTTCCCTAGATTATTCCCTTTTTACAGTTTAGGAAACTGAGGCAGGTAGCAGTTAAGTGATTTGTCCATGGTTACACAGCTGGTGTGTGCCTGAGGCTGAAATCGAACTCCGGTGCTGCCTGACACCAAGTCCAGCACTCTAGCCACTGATCTACCTAACTGCCAGAAGGAAGAGATGCTAAACTTTCATGAACTATAGACGTTTCACATAGTTGATAAATATAAATGCAGAGGATAGAAAGGCCTTCAATGACCTGTGCTTGCTTATTCTTTCTTTTGATGTTAATGAGATCTCTGTAAAGGAATGGGGAGATAAGAGAGGAGGAAAACAGTACAGCATGGTGGTTGTTTTTTTAGCAAATTGAAATGTAACTGAAGAAAAACATTGGCATCCTTCACTATTCTTTCTATACTGGAGAATTTTAATTGATGCTTCTCCTGATTCTTCATTTTTGCTCTGATCTGTGGTTCCTATCTCAAACAGTGTTGTTATGAGACCAAAATGACATATCACATGTAAAGCACCCTGTAACTCTCCAGGTGATCTGTGGACCTGTTATTATTTCTTTTAAAAAAGGCAAATCTTTATATTGCATATACAGAACAGTTACAACCTTGATCATTTGACAGACATTGATTTTTTCTCGTTTTTAACCTGGAATCTGTCAACTTAAAAAAAAAATTGAAGACATCCTGTCAGTCTAATTAATTATATTTTGAGGGGTAATCCTATTTATTTTATGCACTTAAAACATTATCTCAAGATGGGGTCTTTGGGCTTCACCATACACTGCCAAAATTGCTGAGGATACACAAAAAGATTAAGACTTCCTGGATTAGAAGAAGAAAGACTATAATTCCCTAACCTGATCTGCATTATAAGAGATTCATAATTATAATATCTACCTTATAATGATATAATTATATATTTTGTAGAACTTCAAATTTTCTATAAACATAAATCATTATATCCTGTAATTTGAGTATATATGGAATAAAATTCCTTATTTTTTACATATTGTATATGGTAAATATACTTGCCAAGATTTTTTTTTTTTTTGGTTTTTTTAAACCCTTAACTTCTGCTGTGTATTGACTTATAGGTGGAAGATTGGTAAGGGTAGGCAATGGGAGTCAAGTGACTTGCCCAGGGTCACACAGCTGGGAAGTGTCTGAGGCCGGATTTGAACCTAGGACCTCCCGTCTCTAGGCCTGGCTCTCAATCCACTGAGCTACCCAGCTGCCCCCTTGCAAAGATTTTTTGGTTTGTGTTTAATGGGATTTCCAGCAACAATGAAAAGATGCACTGTATGATACAAATTCAGGCAAAAGAATTTCCTTTCAGTTCATTACTAATTCAAAAATTAACATGAACTGAGAAAGAATGGCTCCATAGAATGATGCATTATGGATTATAGCCATAACATATAAACACTCAGTTCTCATCAGGGCCTGACCAAACCTTTTCAGAAAGGATAGATGTCCTGAAATTAATCCTTCTGACCCCACTGGAACCTTAATAAATAGGTAAAGCTCAAAAGTGCAGATCAAGCCAAAAGCTAGATTGCTTTCTTCAATACAGTTATAAATACTGAGATTCGATAGACTAAATAAGAGAATTTAGAATTAGTGACAACATGATGAAATCCTCAGAGGAATGCATTTTTAAACTCAGAACATCTGGCTTGGATTATAGGTACACAAAATCACTGCTGGGCAGTAGTCCACTAGCTGCTATTGTGGGTGGAGTGTTAGATTTTATAGTAAAGAAAACTAGAATTCAAATCTGTTTCAGTTACTTAGTAGCTGAGCGATTTCAAAAAGGTCACTTACTCTGGTTCAGACTCAGTTTCCTCATCTGCAAAACGGAGATAATAATAGCAACTATACCTCACTGGGTTATTAGGTTCAAACAAAATGATACATGTAAAGAACTTTGCAAATCTTAAAGAGGTAGATAAATGATAGTTATGATCACAATGACATTTTGTTAATATATATTTATATGTTAATAATGAACAAAGATAATTTTGTCTTGTTTTTTTTTTTTGATGGACTTTCTATCACCATCAGTGAATTGAAAGATGCACTTGCCATGTTGTATGATGCAAATTCAAGCAAAAATTTTAAAGCCCTAATTAACAGGCTAATAGCTAGAATTTATATGATGCTTTAAAATTTGCAAAACAGTTCACATTCTAGCTAATTTGATCCTCATGACAACTTGAGAGAGGTGATATTTTTATCTCTATTTCATAAATGAAGAAAATTAAGCTGAGCAGGGTAAGGTGACTTACCCAATGTCACACTACTAGGCTGAGGAAGAATTTGAACTAAGGTGTCTAACTCTAACAGTTTTAGCAACTGTACTACATAAGAGTGCTTTCCAGGGAGACAGTGTGACATAAAAGGAAGGAAGGATACTGGATGTGTACACAGAGGACCTTGGTTCAAATCGAGCCTTGTCACCTGCTATCTTGGAGAACGTGGAAAGCCCCTTACATTCTTTGAACTTCAGCTTCCTCATCAGTAAATAGCCTAATATGGCCTCAATAATGATGTCAAACTTGAATAGAAATTGGGGGTGTGGGGCACTAATCTGTACATAAGAATCCCTATAGGAAGCATATGAACTTAGTATTTAAATGCTATCTATATTTTATTGTATTTTGGTAATGATTGTTTAGTCATTTTCCAAACACATTCAATTTTTTGTCACCCCATTTGGGGTTTTCTTGGCAAAGATATGGGGTGTTTGCCAAGAAAACCCCAAATGGGATCATGAAGAATTGGACACAATTGAAAATGACCGGACAATTTGAAAAGCTGTATTTTATTTATTTTGTTATGTATTTCTCAATTATATTTTAATTTTGCTGGGGCTGCCCTTGGGAATGTTGACACTTCTGATCGATAAAGTCCCTTCCAGCTTCATTTAAATAGGCATATATGCACTGTTAAAGGAAAGCAAACATGATATAGAGATACTGTAGTTAGAACTATACTAGAGAAACAAACTTCAGATCTCTTACCTTGCTAATCACAGATAAAATAGGAGCTTCTCCATCTTAGTATGAAAAAGGAAAAGATACTTCATACTAAGGTGGAGAACCTTCAATTTTCAAATTTCAAGAAGGAAAAGATACTTAAAATGTTAAATTTTTATTGGCTTTGATACTAATCTATATTATGATGAATGTCTCAAGCAAATGATTGCTGTGCTGGAAACAGACCAATATTTCAGAGAAAAGCTCCAAACTGCAGACAGAGTGGGAAACTAAGCAAAGAACATGATTTAGAGACTGATTATGAGCCTACAAATTGGGAAATGTAGCAAGAAGAGATATGCGATTCTATTGCTACAAAGTCCATGTCTAGCCTCTTAATTTAACAGTAACAGAAAGGTCTTGGAAACTAAGGACTGAGTCGCTTCTCTGTTTACTATTGAGATTCCCCTTAAATAGAGATACCATAGAGACATATGGTGCCAACAGACATACCTGTGTGACCTTGGATAAGATTCTTCTGCTGGGGTCTTAGCTCCCTCATCTATAAAATGACAGGCTTTAGATGAGATGATCCCTATGGTCTCTTCCAGCTTTAAATCCTATGATATGTTCTGATAAATACAAGAGGTACAGGGTAACCACATCCATTTTTTCCATCCCCTATTTTCTAGTTTTTTAAAAAATAATTTATATATATATATACACATATATATATATATATATATTTTTTTTTAAACTGCAGAACCAGGGTGAATTCAATCAAGTAAATAAAACTGGGGGTAAGGGTGGCAGAGAAGAAGCTTGCAATTAAGGTCCACAACAAACAAAGAATTCTAGCAGGCCTAAAGTAGAGGGCTTAGAGAGCTATCAAAAAGGCCCTCTAATCCAAATTACAGAAACAATCCTTTAATCCCTTCGGGAGGTCACAGATTTGTGCTGAGATTTCCTACAGTATGCTG